>NC_092429.1:18674296-18825432 GCF_036169615.1 Heliangelus exortis | reverse complement strand
ATGACTGCCTTGTTTAATGTCATGCTTCTGGGAGAATGTTTCCCAGCCAATACTCTTTAGCCAACTGTTCCTTAAAGGCAAAGGAGACACAGGTCTTGTGTTTGCATTTTTCCTTTCTAGCTGAAAACTTGACTATTATATTCTTAATTGTATTTATTACAGAATATTTAGTGTCTGCTTGAGTTTACCAAGACCACATATTTGTATTGCTTTGTTTGTATTGTTCGTGACATTTACCCAGTCATTCTGTAATCTTAATTTTGCAACAGAATTTTAGCCTCATCTTGCACTCTGTGCTGTTTATTTTCTCATCAGAACTGTTGAAATTCATAGTAAGTACTTTGGCACAATGACTATTTGTTAGCCAGTTTATTTGGGAACAATCATGGTTCTCATAAATATTTCCAGTGGTTTGTTGTTTTTTGGTTTTTTATTAAAACCAAACCTTTGTCTCTGCATTATTTGAGAAAATCAGTAACTGAAACCTGGACTGTCTGCTGCTTTGATAGAAAGTATATTCTGGTTTTGTTTTCTGCTTGGGGAGGTTGGGTTTCAGCTTTAATAGTCATGTATTCTCCCTCTGTATTTTGTATCTGGTAGATTGTTCTACAAGCCTACAGAGTAGTGTTACAGGATAAAAATCTCCTGAGCACATCCTAAGCGTGTTCACATGTATATGCTCTGTAGATATGTAGATTTGCCAGGTTAGAATATTTGTAATTTACAGGGTTGTCATTTCCTTGTATCTTGGATAGGATTTTGAAATATTAAAGAAATGTCTGTGTTTACCTTCAACCAATTATTTGCATTAGTGTAAGGAAATTATCCTCATAAAGATGTCTGGGAAAAAGTCACCTTTGATTCCTTAGTAATTCATCACTTAATTTCGTCTGTTTCTTTATATTTATGTGTGTGTGCATAAAAAGACTGGAGATTAACCCATCTGGGAAAATTAAATGCTGCTGGAAAGGGGACAGTGGACACATACCCAAATTCACCTTAAGTGAGACTAGATAGGCAAACAACTGCTCTGAATATTGGTAACCAGACCTGATTTCCTTTTGGTGACTTGTATAATTTCAAAAATATGTGATTTTAAGGATGAAGCTTTCTGTGGAGCTGTTGAAATTTTATAGTTCACATTTCTGAAATAATCCAATTATACCTTGTTACAATTAACTAGAGAGACCAAAGTGCTATTCACAGGCAGTTCTGTGCTCAGCACAAAAACAAATGCTAATGTGAGGATCGGTACAAGACCAAACTTTATCTGAGATCTGGAGTGTTGCCATGGCAATTCCAATTGTTAGAGAAAGATTCCTTTTTGTGCCTCGTTCTGACATTATATTGCAAAATGATGATTATGAAAAAACATAAAATCCAAAAGAAGGGAAAAAATTTTTTTTCTGAAGATGTAAAACATACTTTCTATCCCATTTACTTTTTGTGAAACACCAAGTATGTTCCCAGGTTGTTATGAGCTGTATTTTTTGCAGATTCAGATAAATTTTTATTTTTCAAAGTGCCATAATAATACTGAATGTTAGTTCTTCTGCATACAATAATTGACATAATAAGGAACTCAGACATACATCCCATTTACTATGCAAAACACCAATTTCTCATATATTATACTGCTGACATGGACCTCTCTGTTACTTAACAGTACTGTCTATCTTGGTTGAAGCATACCTAAAATGCAAAATCCGTCTGTGTTGTTTATATGTGTCAGTTGTGTAGTCTATGTATAAAGTAATCAAAATAATTCATAATAGCCAAGGAATCACTCATTTCTGTTTCTAGTTACAGAATTGTTTTTCTACCAATATATCGCACTGAGAAAACTGATATGGCTACTGCCTATTCCTTGCTAAATCAATATACGTCAGGCTTTAAATAATCATAAAACCCCCCCCCACACACAATACTTCCAAAGAGGAAAAAAATGAAGGAATAAAGTTAAAATGTTGTTGGTGCTACAATTCATGCTGAGGCTTATTGTCCACTTTTTTTTTTTTTTTTTTTTTTTTTTTTTTAGTGTAGGAAATGTGTAAAAGGGAA
This sequence comes from Heliangelus exortis, assembly GCF_036169615.1. Lineage (NCBI taxonomy): Eukaryota > Metazoa > Chordata > Aves > Apodiformes > Trochilidae > Heliangelus > Heliangelus exortis. The sequence continues at coordinate 18,823,371 of NC_092429.1, read as the reverse complement.
ATATCTCCAGAAGAGAACTAATTCTTGCAGTGGTGCATTGCTGCTTTATAAATTAATCATTGGCCTTTCTCTATTGATCAGTGGAACAATCCAGTTAAAGAATGCTGACTTAGTGCAGCCCTTTTCAGGAGTGCTGGGCTGGGAGAAAAACCTGGGTAAGTGGGACCCAGCAGCAGGAAATAAGGAAAGCTCCATACTGGTTAGAGACCAGGTTTGGTGCATAAAATCCAACCCTTGACTTATTGCTTTCCTCCAAGAAAAACTTGAAGAAGCATCTGATTTCTGCTAGACTTTCTTTCTTTCTCTCTTGCTCTTCCTCTCAGTCATCGATTCATGTCATTGATCAGGGGAAATATTAAATATAAGACAATACTAGTAGTAAGTGCTAAGGATTTCTGTATAATGTGTTGTGAATTTTTTCGTAGAACGTACACACAAAAAAATCTTGTAATGACCCCAGTTATGAGATTTGTTTGTAAAGAAATAAGGGCGCACATCTTCCAGGAGTAGGTCTCAAGTCTTCCAGGGATACATTTGAACTAGTAGGTGCTTGGAAATAGTACTTCATTTCTATGAATTGAGGTGGAACCTGAATTTTGTTTCTTTATCTTAAAGATCACAGATTCCCAATTCAAGACTTTTATATTGTCTGATTTGTCAAGATTGCTGGTAGCAGACCCCAGTGCTTTTCTGGGAAGAGGAGTAGCCTGTTACAGTGAGGAGCTGAGAAATACTGTCCAAGTTTGCATGTCTGACTGTTGTGATCAGTATTGGATCTCAGAGGCATACACCTTATAAAAATTGGCTTTCACCAAAGCCTGCAGTAGGTGTCTGATCAACAGTGTCATTATATAGAACTTCCAGCTCATTCTAGAACATAAAGTTGTTCTTTTTCAGAAAATAAAATTTACTGGTAGATCTAGGGCTCCGCTGTATCAGGTTATTCAGGGTGATGCATTGTTTTTAGGGCATGCTGTCATCACTTTTTTTTTTTTTTTTTCCTCCTGTTTCCCATCAATTAAGATTACTTCCAGGATGCAGGTCTGTAAAATATAATTATTTACTCCACAGGGTGTTTTGTTTCTGGCATGGCAATCGGAGGCAGCACAGGCTCGCCGTATTCCCCCCTGGTTCAAGCCAGCTGGTGGCCAGGAAGCGAGGTGTTGGGAAGCTTTCTCGTATGCAGGGGACTGAGCAGAAACGCTGCGTGCCGGGGGCTGCGGCCTTGAGCGCAGGGGGGGGGTCAGAAGGGATGAGAAGGGATCAGAAGGGCTGCAGCCCCGCGGGGGCGGCCGGGGGTGCCCCGCTCCCCCATTGCTGTCGGTGAGATGGGGCGGCACGGAGCTGCCGGGATCGGCTCCCAGCTGAACTGCAGAGCAAAGCTTCCCCCAGTTTGGGCAGCAGCTCTGGATCAAAAGGGCTCCAGGGAAGAAATGCGGAGGCAGCGAACGAGACTGCACCCGTGGCTGCCGCTCACACGGCAGAGAGCACCTGGAGCAGCCCCGGCTCCTGTGGGACCGGCAGCTGACTATGGGCTTTCCCTGTGCCCTTTCCAACCTTCTGATAGTGTAAGAAACATGAAGTATTTGTTATGTGAGGTAACGCAGACTATTGAGCAAACAATAAATTCGGTGGTGTTTTTACTTCTCTTTTTGCCTATTTTCCTCTACAAGCTGAAGCCAAGCCTGGCAGCTGACCACTAGATGACACTGTTGTATAAGGACACCTTTCGGAATCATGGCTTAGACAATAACTAATTTACTTAGGGAACATGTATGTGTATAATTAGGAGTCATCAATGTCTTTCTTAAAAATAATATAAGTTTACCATATCTAATTAGATATTTTTTATAAGATGAATTTCATTCTAATTGGGTAAAGCTATGCTACTGGTTTGAAATATAGCAAAGGATGCATTTGTAGTCACTTGCAGTTTCCATGTTTTTTTAGTCCTTGCAATAAAGGGATCTGATTACACCTTTTAAATCGATGTTCTCACAAACCGGTATGAAATAAATTATTGTTCTGTCATTGTGATTTAACTGCCATTGTTTTCAGTGTGTGAGGTTTGTTAATGATATCTCTCTTAAATCTCCTGTTTTTCCCATCCTTCTGATTGTGATCTTGAATCTGCATGTTCTTTCCATCCAAATTGAAGTAGCAAACGAATGAGAGCTCCAAAATGTCCATTGTGTGTGGGTGGGTTCTTTTAAAAGCTCAGATTTCCTGTAACTGAGTGTTGCTAATGGAAAATCCATTTTTTTTTTGTAGATGCAAGACTAAATTCAGCCTAGCTAAAATTTACATTTGATGGTTTGCTCTAGGGAAAAATGATGCCTTTAAATTTCTGTGAATTCAGAAAACCCTGGCTAGTCAGCACCTCACCAGGTGTGGACAAGGCTTACATCCCTTCTCAAAGAAATTTCATTAGTGCCTGAATTTGCTGCACCAAGTGATCTCTGGGTATTCCGACTAAAACACTGTGTCATGTGCCAATGTAAGGAGTACACTCAATTTGCAGTTCTTTCAGATGGGTGAGAGTTTTGATGCAGGTGGTAGCAGATCAGCCCTGGTGACGCCAGGCTGGGACACCCACTGCTTTTGCCTTGTCAGTGTTCCCATCAGTCCGTTCCTGCAGCTGTCTGACATATGAGCTGTTCTTAATTGTGTTTGCCAAACATGACTAGAACGTGTCTACTACACCTGGATGACATCTTTTAAATTAATTTAAATTCTCCTCTGGAAAAAAAAGAAAAAAGAAAAAAAAAGAAAAAAAAGAAAAAAAAGCTATTCTTGTAACAAAATAATGGTAAAGTCAATTTAGAATAATTTAATAATTTTCAAAACGTAGTTTATAACTACATGGTACTTTAGAAATAGCTTGTCTAACTATCCCAGAGGTGCATGGTTTCCTCTGCTATCCCTAGATCTCATATACAAAATTATGAGCTACTGTACAAAAGTCATAGCTCTTGTCCTATTTATTGAAGTGTTGGTTCACTAAATAAAGAATCTCAACAGTGATTTGAGCTGGCTGAAAACCTGCTTGAAAATTACATATTTCAGCAAAAGGTTTTCAACAAGCTCTATTTTTGAAGCTAAAGTGCTTCGATTCCCAGTGACCAAATTCATTAAAATATAAATTAGCCTAAAGAGATGGATGAATTACAGTGGTGTATTTGCATATCATGTATCTGGTGTGAATATAACGGTTTCTTCATGTAGAGTAGCAACTACTGCAATCTTCCCAACCCCACAGAAGAGTAAATGACTATGGCAAAAATGAGGAAGAAAAGAGGACAAGGATGAAAATTATTTGTACTGAATGAGAAAGAATACTGCAGAATTCTGCAATCTGAATTAAAACCTGTGATAAGCCAGTTTCTTCAGCTAAGACATAGCTAATTAATTGGCATTGGAAGTATATTCATGTCTCAGTATTCTAATAATAGAGAAGGATTTAAGGAAATGTCACATTTCAATTTATTTTCAGATTTGTAGATAATTAGTGATTATTTCAACAAGGGTGAATGTGATCTAAGAAATAAAGGTGAGGAGTGATCAGTCAGGATGGAATTAGAATGCTTTAGCTCAGGGAAGTCAAACGATCCACCTGCAGTAAAGACCTCTGCATCCACAAAAGGCAGCAAAAGAAATTTCTTATAAAGTTTGACCTGTTGTTTTGTCAGTAATATAGCAGAGGATCCAGTACAGAGTATGTTGTCAATTCCTTTTAATAAATGAAGCCAAACCGATACAGCAGTTTGTGTAATTTCTCTGATCTGTACCAATTCTTTGCTTTATGCCTTCATGTGTATTTTTGTGAATTGCTGATGCACTTGGCCAGTGAGTTTTCTATTACTTCAAAGCCAAGCCTTTTACTTTGCCTTATATAAAACATGCCCAGAAGCTGGGTACTGAAGAAAATAAATAAGGAGAAAAATATTGATTTTAGATCTTAGGGTAATCTCAGAAAAATGGTTAAAAAACCAAAAACAAAAGCAAAACAATAAGAGAGAGAGAGAGAAGGGAAATAAGCACATTTCTTCTTAATTTTGGTTTTCTTTGGTTTCTCATTTTGTTGTCCCTCATTTCCAGAAAATTCTTCTGTAGATAAGCAACTAGCTCCATATAAATGCAAACAATAACTTCAAATATTGCATTTGAACTTCTAGAAGGTACTCTGATATTGGAGAATATATTTTTAAAAAATGCCGTTCTACATCGCTTCGGCTTTCCAGGGGAAAGGATGCAGAATGAACTGGTTACTGCTCAAGAATGATAGGCATCAGCTTTATCAGTGGCTTTTTGAAAAGGCTTGTGGCTGACATCATGGTGCACAAACCTAATTAGCTATAACGTAATTATCTTTGTTAGCTTTTGTGATGTAATTCAGTGTATGTCATTGTGCATTGCTTTGACAAAGTAATGTTAGGAAGACAGTCAAAAGAGCCAAGTAGTCTCAAATTTATGCCCTTTTAGAAGTGACTAAGATATTTTAAATCCTATCTGTCAGTAGATATTTATACTTCTAAATCACCTAGACTATCTTTGAAAAGATGACCTTTAGTACAGTCTTGTCTTTTCAAACAGCTTCAGGAGTCATCCCAGAGTTTTCAGATAAATTTGGAGTCAAATAAACTGAGGAACTTCTGAGTTCAGATTCAAACTGAGGAAGAATACATCACAAGATATGAAGAAAAGAAAGTTCCAGGATGAAAGCTTTTCAAAACAATGTGATTTTACAGTCATATCCCACGAGTTCTTCAGTTGCATGAGAACCTGAAGAATGTAAGTAGTCTACTGAGCCTGACTATTGCTACTCTTTAGGAAAATGTTTCAACAACTCATTGACCTGCAGCTGTTTTGATTTATTGCCTAAAATATTCTCCTGTTTCTTTATGTTGTCAAATTTTTCATAAGTGAGCAAATTTTAATACTCAGCTTTATAGCATTTTAAACCAGCCTGAAATAGACCATTTTTATGAGAGTTTTATAAACTTCATTCAATCTGAATCCAAGGAAATTGAGAAAAAATATTGCAGATGAATAATTTTTAAGGAATTGGAAGGAAGAGACACCATTATGTAAAGGAATGTTTAGTATCAAAGCGTATAAATACCTTGAGCTGACAGCAGAACAATAACTTCAAAAGATCATAAATTATTCTCAAATCTTAATAAAAAAGGAAACTAGATTTATTCCATCCTGAAGATAAGAAAGGATGGCTTAATTCTGTTCTTCTTTATGCCTTTTTCAGAGATGCTTTACTTCTGATTTTGATGTTTTTAATCCTGATTTGCACTAATAAAAACTAGGTGTAAATGAGTACTGATGAGTCTGTATTGAAGTTAAAGGAAGTTAAAAATGTCTATGAATATTAACTTAAATTCAGAAATGAACTCCAAATTGATCATATCTATGACTCCTTGTGAATTTGCTCTCTGTGAGCATACAAGCACTTGAAATTATCTTTCACGAATACCTGAAAAAGCAAATTTTCAATTTGACTTTTCAGGTACTTGCAGAAAATATATTTCTAGTGATATTTTTAATTGTGAGATTTGAATTTCACATTGTATTGCCTAGTATTTGTGATATGTTCTATGGGACTGCATACCTGAAGGACTTCAGGAAGGCTTCTGCTGGGTGGAGTGCCTTTAAGAGCCTTTACCTTGTAAATTGCAGGATTCACTGAGAAGCAGATACAAATCTGAAGATAAAAGAAAAAAGAAACTGCAGTTTTCAAATTTCTTTTTGAGGAATTTTTTTTTAGTGTACTGAGCATTGTACTTCAGCATAAAGTGAGTCTCAGAGGCCAACTTCGTCTCGTTTTGCTATCAGGAGATTGTCCCTGGCATGTTCAGCAACCATATCCAAACCAAATTATTTCAAGGTAGTGAGAAACTAACTTCAAGTAAGAAGCCCTAATTCTGATTTTTGTATAAAACAGTTCTCAGTCAAAACACACTCTTGAGTGTGTTGTGACTTGCAGGAAGACCTGAAGCTGAAAAAAATATTCTTACTAAGGAAAATAATAGAAATAACAGTTCAGCAGATCTGTTGCAGGGGAAGAAACCCATCCCAGCAGATGAGGAATGAGCATGGAACACGTCCTTCTTGACGTGTTTACATTCAAATTCCCAGAAACAAGTAGACAGTGAAATGATACCTGACCCCTCCATGGACCCAGTGGGATCAGTTCTGACCTGAGCTGCAGTGTACTAGGATGCTGGGAGAAGCCACTGGCAGCCTACAGAGGTACCTGCAGGACCCCTCAGGCTATCCCAGAGGAGATGAGCTCATCCACCTTGAATGAGGGGAAGGTGCTGCTCAGGTTGAACAGCCTGGGTAAGATTTAGACCTGTAAATGCCAGCCAGCTGTGCAGCAGTACAGATCTTGCAGGGGCTAGGAGAGGTCCTTATCAATAACTGCAGTCTAGTAATGCTCTTACTAATTGCAGTTTAGTTTTTATTTTGGAAGTTTAGCCAATGCATAAGACTTTGCTGGACTGAATGTGTCCTGATCCACCCGTTACCTCATGAAGGAAAAGGTGAATTCCCTATGGCTGATTCAGGGCATTTTCTTGCTTGGGGAGCAAAGAACTGAAGTATGCAGTAGCACACAGGGATTCCCCTGGGACAGGGGAGTTATTTCCCACGTACTTAACAGAGTCAGCTTGAGGGCAGGTAACAGCCAGGGTTGGGTCAATCTCCTCAGAAGGCACAACCACTGCCTCTAACAAGTAGCAGAAGTGGGGGAAATGGTTTATGATGCATAAGGTACCCTAAGAGGGTCATACAAAAGAAATCAGATCAGGTTTCTGAATCTGAGACAACTAAATTATTCAGCATGAACAGTCCTTACTTGCAAAGGTGCTGAGTACCTTGAATCCCTGTTCAAATATTCTGCAAGCTACAATTCTATTTAGTGGAAGAAATTAGTGAGTAATTTAAAGTGAGGGATTATTGGGGGCATTTTCTAAGTGATTTGTAGACTGTTTATAAACAAGAAAAGAAGGATGAATAAATTATTTTGTTCTGTAATACTTCTACACCTTTAGTTTTGATACTGAAGGAATCCAGCCTGAGTCCCTAGAAGGCAATACATGCCAAGGATTAGATTTTCTGTGTGAAAGCTATACAATGTGATAACACTGGTGTACTGCATATTCAGTTTTGCTATGTAACCTTTTAAATAAATTGGAATACTCCTTGTGCCTATACTGGCACACACAGAGAGATCATAAACAATAATTTCATAAAGGTCACTTCGTCACAAAGCACTTAGAGCTTGTGGCAAGAACAGTATAGGGCTATTAAAGAACCTTTATGCTCCTGGTTTTTTGCACTTTTTCCTGGTGAGTGTTAATATTTTTTTAGCTCTGAAACTCTTAAATATAAAGGCTCTGCAGTCTTTCCTATCATGGGTCTGCCTGTGCAGCCCTGTGCCATCGGCCCCAGTGCTGCCTTCCCATGCTGCAGGGCTGGTGGGTTCCCACCCTGGCTGTAGGGTACAGGGGGGTTATTTGAGAAGGCTGAATGATGAAGCATGACTGAGGCTGGCAGTATCTTTCCTGCTGTGAATGCAGGGGAACAGATCCAAACTGTGGAAGGCTGCTGACCTTTGGTATCACTAGCATCTCGAAACAGCCAGGTTTTTCACCATTTTAGTGTCTTCAGGAACCTCATCAATGACAGTGCCAATGCTGAGGAACCTGCACAAGGCAAGAGGCATCAGGTACCAGCTGAGTTCGCTCAGTCCAGCTGCATAGCACATTGCTCAGCTTCTCCTGCTGTTGCTTTTGAAGATACTAATGAAGCTGTTGGTGCAACCATTTTATTTTGGTCCCGTTCTTGTTCAGACTTGTTCTCTTCTTTATCCAGCAAAATATTTTGTCTCAGATTAAATTTTTGAAAGCTCATCCAACCAACATTAAAACCATCTATATCTTTGAGTCCTTAGAAAGAAAGGCACATTTTTTTACAATCTTTACCTACATTGTATGTGCTTGGCTGTTCTTCTTTCCTGTGACTGACAAGATAGCCTGAGTCAATATTCTGTTATTTTCAAGCCTTTGTTATTTTAAGGAAATCCACATCTGTCCTGCTGACAGTTAGTTAGGGGAAAGTTAGTCCCCACTGTAGCTGCATCAGAGAACACCTTCAGTAGGGTAAGTAAGCGGAGTCTACCTGGTGTTATTAAAATAGCCCCTGGCCTGTGGACATGTGTGGCTTTTGGGAACCTCTGCTCACAGGAGAGACAAGCAGAAGGCTGACACGGTGCATTTTAAATCTGGGATGTTTCGTCTCCCAAATCTGCCTGCTGGTGTGAGGCCACTGTAGCTCACAGAGAGAAGGCAATGTATATCCAAAATACTCAGGAGCATCATAATTTGCAAACACCACAGTGTGCCTCGGGAGAGGATGCTTGATGTTGCAGGCGTGAACTCTCTAGCAGGCCGAGGTTGGTTCTTCCTGCTGCAGGAGGCAGCTCAGCTCTCTGCTCACGGGGATGCTCCTGCACCCACTCTGTCACAGCTGGGATGTTGCAGACAGTGCTATGCAGAGCCAGAGCCAGGGCTGGTACCAGAGCAGGTACCCAACAGCTTCTGCTGCCAGCATCCATGCTGCTCTTGTGTTTATTCAATACCTAAGAATTATATTTAAAGTTTATTCAGTTCTTTCTCAGTGAGAAGTCCTTGAATTGATTCAAAGCTTTGATTTTGCCTTGTGTATAAGACCTGTGCCTAGCATCAGTCTGTGATCTCGGGGAGGTTACATGCACTCAACAACAGAGATGTGTTGGCTCAAAAGTTTAAATTATCTCTTCTCCTGAAAAATCTCTTCACTATTTAAAGTATCTGTAAGGGTTTTTTGCTAGACCCTCTTGAACGAGTATGGATAATCCTATTAGTAGACTGTCTTTTTTTATGGGATTCTTAATAACTCACCTAAATTTTCAACACATTTGCATATACATTTGCATATCAGAATTTTAAACAAATCCATATTTTCCATGGTATTATAAGACTAGGTATTTGTAAGGGTTTTTTTTACCACTACAAAATGCAAATCTGTTTACACTTGTCCCATGTTGTTCCATAAAGTGTAATTGTTTTTTTCTCAAGCTGATGCACTGTGGCTAGTAAGTTTACCCCTCTGGCAGCATTCATCTGATCTTCCCTATGGGTCCTGATCCCTGAATCAAGAGGATTTTTTTCTAAGATACTACATAATCTTCCCAGAAAAGGGGAATAAAAAGGAATAACAGATGTAATTTCTTTTGTGACTGATAAGCATCATTTGTAAATGAACCTTAATGGTGAAAAATGGTTGATGCAGTTAAAAAAAGGATCAAATATTAAGACTATATATTCCCATAGGAAAAAAGGTAAATTTGTAAATGGGGAATACAAAATTATTTTTAGACAATAAATTAACAAATTGATTTGCTAGACATTACCCCCAGTTTACATAGAAACCATTTCTGTGTAGACCATTTTCTATGTTCTGCTGTGACTGAGGAAAAAACAAAGCAGATGAGTCTTTTTGGGGTTGAGCACAGCAAAACTGGATCCTAACTCCACACTGCAATGTAAAGGTGGAAAGCCAATTCCTTTCTTGGCTGCATGGATTTGGTGGGAATAGCTGCACCAAGGAAAGGTCTGTGGGGTGGGCTTGTCTTAGTTCTGCCTACACAGTGCACATTGCTGCTGGGCTCAGTGAACCTGCATGGGTCCCTCTGTGTTCTTCTGTCTATTAGGAGACTCTGAAGCAAATTTTTGATTTTTGGCTCTTTGGTTCTCTGTTCTTTCCAAACATCACAAAGCTGAACTGCAGATGAAGGCCAAAGACAGATGCTTAAGGCACCAGTTCCGCAAATGCCAGCACCATTACATGATAAAAAAGAAAGGAGGACCCAAGTGAGCATCTTGGCAGGTGCAGCTGATTTGCACAAGAGGAATTCAGCTCCTAAGCCCCACCAAATAACCAGGAACAGGCACAGGCAGCAGCTCATTTTGAGGATGGGGATGGTGACTGTCTTGTTCCTCCTTCTCAAACTGCATCCTTCCTCATCTTCTAGGTGAGGAGAGTAAGAATCATCCATTTACTCCTCCTAGATAGAATTGTAACAAGACCATAGGTAGACATACAGGTATCATTTTTTCGAATTCAGGCACATAAAAACCTCTGCAAGTTTTTCCAGGCTGAAAAACTCACTGAGTTGAGCCTCGCATGGTGACACTAGATGACCAAAAGCAAAGTACAAACATGCCTAAAATTCAGGACCTCAATTTAACTCACTGTTGTAGGGATGTTTCAGACAAAAGGACAGAGAAAAACTCACTGAGTTGAGCCTCGCATGGTGACACTAGATGACCAAAAGCAAAGTACAAACATGCCTAAAATTCAGGACCTCAATTTAACTCACTGTTGTATGGACGTTTCAGACAAAAGGACAGAGAACGGTACATGAATTCAAAAGACAATGTATATGTAAAATGTCTAATAAATATTTCAGGTTTATTCCACAAGCACTTAAAGAAAAAGTTCAGTAGCTCTGCTATCACGTTTTCAACACTGAAGTTCAGCTGCAAACTATGAGAAATTCGCCATTCATATTAACTGTGGCCAGGGGAAAGAAATGACAGTGTGAAGATATTAGGATAAGGGAAGCAGAAAAGTTAGGTTCCCCATTCTCCTTTCTTTCATCTCTTGCACAGTTTGGCTGAGATCTTGGGAAGGGGCTTTTCGCCTCTTCAGGGAGAGACATAAACTTGGACCACACAGCCTCAAACTCTGCCAGCTTGTCATTCAGCTCATGCAGTCAAGATGTTGCATATTAATAGCACTCCCTGATGGCTGGTGGATAGAGATCTCTCCACCTATACAAAGTAAGCCTCTTGGCACAACTAAGAACAAAAGAGGCCCATACAGAAAAAAAATCCACTTGAGAACTGGTTTGGAGAAACTCTGCACAGATGCTCATGTGCAGATGCATATTTCAGATGTTCTTTTCCCTGATTAGCATGCGGTAAACTCACCTGTTTTGCTGCCTAGAAGAGTCACAGCAGACATGAAAAAACACTTGTATAAGGTCTGCAGTGACATGAGGCAACCAGGTGCCAATAATTGCCAGGTAGTGGGCTTGACCTCATGTGAAGCCCACCTGTGCCTAATTAGGGCAGGCCCCTACTGAGCATGAGCAGGATTAGGGGGCCAATAAAAGGCTCACACCTGGCATAGCTGGGGGGTAGTTGGTCACCTTTTACTGCTTCTGAGGGCACTGTGCGAACCTGATTGCACCACTGGAGCTTTGTCTCAGCACCGCACTAACTTGGTTGCGTCACTAGAGCTCTTCACCAATGGGGTGAAGCTCGAACCCATGGCCTCGGCGTTGTTCGGGTTTGCTGTATGAGCGCGCTAGCCGGCTGCGTCACTCAGGTATGAGCCCGCTACCTGGTAATTATTGGTATTTCTTTTCTCCTCTACATACAATCTCCACAAGACCCTTTTTCGATTGCCTTTCCATGTAGTCACTGATACTCTTAAAAAAATCTCCCTCTTGGACAAGCCTAAGCCAGGTAATAAAGGGTAGTACTTCAGTACGGAGACAAAGCAAGAGCTGTGCAGGGAGATGCACACTGACAAGAGGAGAAGGGAATGGGGGGGTGGACTGGACACCAGCTGGGGACACCAACTCTTGCACCTCTGGTGCATTGAGGATGCACAGGCAGGCTGGGTTCTGGCATGTCTGAGACAGGAGGATGAGAAGCCAGCATTTCTGATCTACACATGGTCTGGCACTCGGCACATACGTAGCCCTACCTAATGTTTGGTCATGGGATCCAAGAAACTGAACCAGCCTGCTTCCTCCCAGCCCCTCCAGTGTGCTGGGTACTGTAAACGTCTGCTCTTACTGTTCACACTGAGCTCTGCAGGCAGATCATGGGAACAGATTTCCTTGTGATTTTCTCCATTGTAGCTTATTCCGATGGCAGAAAGCACAGCTCAGTTCTAACCATGTATTTAGTTGAAATGAACGTCAGGAGGAGAAAGCACTGAGAGGGGTGGGTTTTTCAGCATATCCTGAGAATGACACATGAGCAGTCCAAGCTATTTTTCGTAACTGACAGTTTTTCTTCTTTGAGCCAACAATTGCTTCTTCATTACACTACAGGCTATGTAAAGTGCTTAATAAACTTTTAATTAGGAGTGGAAGTAACAGTGAAACTAAGAGAAAGCTGTAGCCAAAACAAGAGCTCACCTCAGCTCATACCTGATTTGCAGGTTTTTGTTAAATTTAACACCCTGGCATTTATTGTTTTCTGGCAAGGCTGAAAGCTGGAGTCCTGAAAGCCCTGAAGAAAGATTGGTTTTGTGATGATCTTGACCAAGGAAAGACCCAGCTGAAATCTTCTCTGATATAAGCCATGGGCTAGAGCAGCCTGGGTACATTTGCATCTCAAGTACTTCCCTAAACAAAAACATTCAAAATGTTTGAGGCTTTCAGAAAGCCTAAAATCTTCTCTCACAGCAACGGAGACCATATTAGAAACAGAAGATAAAGGTGAGATGGATTTTGCTGCAGTGGCTCTTTCATACTTTGACTCAAGTCTTCTGACTGACACCAAGAATACAAATGTGCCATAGAAGGGGTCTCTAAGTTTTCTTCAGCTGTCTAAATCAGGTAGGTGTTTGAGGTATGGTAGGTTTTTTTGGGTTTTTGGGTTTTTTAATTAATTTAATTTCTTTCTATTACCCTCCTAACAGAAACACCCAATCCTTTTGGAGTTTGTAAAGGAAGGTGCATCCCACAGAGCTAATGATGTGTGCATTACATGTAGAAAGATATGTTTAATGAAAGATGAAAAATTGTGGATCAAATACTGATGTGGAAGCCACTCCACAAATAATGAAGATCATTGCCCTGCTCTGGCAGGGGGGGTTGGACTAGATGATCTTTCGAGGTCCCTTCCAACCTCTATGATTCTATGATTCTATGATTCTATGATTCTATGATTCTATGATTCTATGATTCTATGATTCTGGATACTCTCCAAATGTCATTACTATTATTTCAACTGCAGTCCTGCATCTGCCCAAGATAGTGTCAAAGATAGATTGACAAGACAGACACAAAAAACTAAATAAAAAAATACAAATTACAAAACTAAAATTACATTGCTCAATTATTTTGTTTACTAGTGGTATTAAACTATTGGTTTTGTCTGAATCATGCAGGAAAGCTATGAGTTTTACCTTTAAACTCCCCTGAAAATGCAACAGTTTAGTATCAATACCTATTTCTTTCATATGCTATATAAATGAGTTTGATAGTAGTTACTGTGGTGAGGGAAGGATAATGGAATTCCAGGTAAGAGTTATTTATAATGATTTCATTCCTTACGCCATGTTAACACCTACCCATGGAATTAGGGACCTTTGTAACACAGTGAAGCAACTTACTAGAAATCAGAAAAAAACATAGAATTGGGCTGAAATTGGCTGCCAATTCTTCTGTTCCTGATAAAAGAAAAATAGGTAAAGTCATGCCAGCACATTTTAACTCCTTCCTAAAAATTCACTTGGGTCCAGTGTGTATTTCCACAATAACACAGAAGTAGATCGACTGCAGTGCTATGTGTATGACATGAAATGCAAAATAAAATAAAAATTAATAGGTCATGAACAGCAGCGAATATGAGCTCCATTTGAACTCTATTTATTTAAATAATTACAGCAGATCATTAACTTTGAGAATCTCTTGATTCATGCAACTGAAAAAGGAAAGAAAGTCAGTTTCTATATTGTGTATTTAGCTTGATAAAAGCAAGCAAGCCTCTATGGAAGGAGCATGCAACTGAGGTTTCACAGCTGATATTTTATAAAAGCACAATTAAATGTCAGTTTTTAGAAAGAACTCTTAAAACCTCAGAATTAATCTTTTTTTTTTTTCTTTTTTTTTCCACTGGTAGCAAAGTACCAAACTGTAAGCAGAACTGAGCAGGATCTGACTTTCCATCACAGACAGTTAATAATTAAATCAAACATTATATTCAACAATAGAACATATGCATCAGCTTCTTTCAAATTGCATTTCCTTCCTGTTAGATCCATTAGTGTAAACCAGACTGCCTTTAGAAAACCCCTTATTGCTGCTGTCTTTCAGCACAGTTCCTGAAATGGATAATGTGGTGCATATTATGGGCAATTACACAGAACTCCCTAGTGATAGGGTTTTAGAGTTTCAGAATAAAACAGCTGGAACTACAGGGCTGTAAACTAATCTGAAAAAGAGACAACAGTATGACATTTAATGCACGTTGTTTGAACATGGACAAAGGGTAGATGTGAAATACTATGTATCACCATACCTACTGTATTGCACAGCATCTTTGCAAAATCTTAACTCTTGAAAACAAGACAGTCAAAAGCCAAATAATTTGCCATGAACAAAAGCACCCACAGCTGTAGAATGCAAGCTAATGGGAAACATTAAAGAAAGAAGTCGTGATCCAGAGCCCTGATTTTCTCTTAATGTCAGTGGAGTTTGAATTAAATCCAGAACCCAATTAAAAATAATGATTTATTAACAAATGATTAAGGAACATACACCTAGGTCTGCTAAGAAACTAACTCTCAATCCCTCTTACTGTTTCAATAAAGTCTCAAAATTAAGTATTTTGGATGCAAAAAATTGCATTTGCTCCTGGTTATATCAAGACTATTGCTACAATACATAGTTCTTGACCCTCCATCAATTCAAACTGACAGCAAAGCTCCCATCAATCTCAGTAATGCAGCAGTGAATTTTTAGAATAGCACATGTACCATTTGGAAGCACAATGATCATGATTACATGTCTAATCACAGTAATTGTGCACACAATTACTGCTTGGGTATCTAACTGCCTTTCGAAAATCAGTTACTCTGCTTGCGAGTATACTCACAGCAGTCGCTTGTGAAAATACAGTGCAGCAGAGAGCATCCCTGCCTCTCTCCTCACCACTGAAATAATACAGGAGAGGGCTCTGCCTGTGGCAGCAGGTAGGTGGGATAGAGAAGCATATGTTTATGTTGTGGTGGTGTGAGCAATAAATAAGAAAGTCAAAAAAATGGTTGCAGTGTCTCTTTGGAAAAGTAAAAAGGTGGAATTATTTCAACTAATTTTTCTAAAGGACAGAGACCGATTTTCACCAGCTCCTTTCCTGTGATCTTCCTTATCAGCAGGGTCCAGCAGGCATCACCAAGTGTTTCGTAATGCTGTGGCAAAATGATCAAATAATTTAGCAAATAACAGTACCATATTAAAGAAAATGAAACAAAGTAAAAAAATAACAAAATTAAACGAAATTACATTAGGGAAAATAAAGCTGAGCGAAATTTTGCAGATTAGAAATTCAGAAAACAATTCAAAGTTTCAACATAGTGTGCTGTGAGTTTTTTTATATAGCAGAATCTGCAAAGCAGCTGTTGTGGCTACCTCTAGTTTAAAAGGCAACTTCTTTTGCTCAGAAGATTGACTTTTATGGTCACAGCAGTACAGAAAAGCACATCCTCTATAGCTAGTGATAAGACTTCTGGATCTGTCCTTTTGCTCAGAACAACTGCCTGAGTGCATTTGACACAAAGCGTTTTTTATTCAGGTCTCCCTTACAGCCATAGCTTCCCTCTTTCCCTGGAGAGCAATGAGCTTTCCCAGGAAAAGCTGCTCAGCCGCTCCCAAACTCTGAGTACGAGGAACTAAAGAGCGAGACCGTTCAGACTCCGAGAAGGGCGGAACTCAGAGGGGCCTATTCCCTCCCATTCCCTGCCCATACTCTATAACCTGGGGCAGCCCTTCAGCCCCTCCTCTCTTCCGCCCCTTCTTCGCTTCGCTGCTGTTCCCCTGCGCTCCTTTACCCCCAGCTCCCCACCCGCTCTTCAGAATCCACATCCATCGGGCGCTGGGCAGAGCCCTGGAGCCCTCTCCTGAGTCGGTCCTGCTCCAAGGGGCCCTCAGGCTCCCATCCCTGTTGCCATCGAGATCGGGTTGAAAATATTTGTACACATTTGTATTTCTGTTGTTCATCCCATATATTATTGCCTTTTAACTATTCTAGTAAATCCATTTCCATTTTTTTTCAATTCCCAGCTTTTAAGTTTCTTGTCCCCTTTTATCTTCTTTTTCTTTGGAGGGGTGCAATAGAAAATAATTCTATCCTCTGGTTTTTAGTCTCCCCAAACTGCTAAGCCATGACAGCTCCACCTGAGAGGGAGCGCAGTGACTTCCAGTGTGGTCCCCTGTCTGATGATACTACCGCAGGGACCCCAGATTGCTGTATTATTCCCTGTAACAACACCTTAGTTACCTCTCGAGCTTTGTTAGTTCAGCAAGGGAATGTTTCTGGCCATCCTGAAAAAGTATCTGTTAGGACTGAAAGATACTGAAACCCCCCTTTTTCTTGGGAGATCCAATTTGGCACTGTTGACCTGGATAATTTCCCTTTCCAATTTGTCCTAATGTGGCCCTATGGTTTGTTTTGCAAGCAAGCCTAGCACTGTTGCATCACTTGCTTGACAGTTGTATAGAGGTTTTGGGCAGCCATATGTTGGGTTAAGTATTTATATAAGGCCTCAGTTCCCCAGTGAGTCCTACCATGTTCTGCCCTCACTAGAGCCCATAATAATGCTGGTGGAACTATGAGCTTAACCAGTTAGGTCTTAGGCCATTCTCCTTTCACAGTTTCTCCCCCCAGATCCTCAATTAATTTTTGATCTTCTTTGAAAGCACCTGGGCTCACAATCAATTTGTAGTTTACCATCTGGGACCAAGGGGTTTATTTTGATTTGACCTGCTCCAGCTGCTTTCTTAGCTTCACGGTCTGCCAAAGCATTGCCCACTTCTTGAGGGGTATCCTCCTTTTGGTGGGCTTTGCAGTGCATAATGGCTGCCTTCTCAGATAGCTGAACAGTGTCCAGAAGTTTAAGAATCTCCTCAGCATGCTTTATGTGCTTTCCTTGAGTGGATAGGAGTCCCCTTTCTTTCCAGATTGCTCCATGAGCATGGACCACTCCAAATGCATACTTAGAGTCTGTCCATATGTTAATAATTTTCTCTTTGGCCAGTTCCAGTGCTTGAGTCAGAGCAATTATTTCTGCTTTCTGTGCTGATGTTTTCGGGGGCAGGGCCCTGGATTCAATTACCTGATCTGTAGTGGTTACTGCATACCCAGTACCCTGCTGTATACCCTTGTTGGACAAAGCTGCTCCCATCTGTGTAGCATGAATCCTCATCATCTTCTAGTGGCTCCTCTTTCAGGTCTGGTCGGCTGGCATGCACTGCTTCAATTGTTTCTATGCAGTCGTGTGACACTGGTTCTCCCATGGTTCCACTAAGAAAAGATGCTGGATTGGTAATATTAGTGACCACGATTTTTACATCATGCTGTTCTAGCAGGATGGCTTGGTATTTCAGAAACCACTGGGGTGATAACCAGTGGGCCCCTTTTGCTTCCAGTACAGCAGACTCTGTTTGTGAGATATTAGCATTGTAATCTGCTGCCCTAATGTGAATTTTCGTGCTCCTTGGACGCTGAGCACAACTGTAGCTTCTGCCCTTAGGCAGCTGGGCCATCCTTTACTTACTTTATCCAGTTGTTTGGAGAAATAGGCCACTGCCCTTCAATATGGTCCAAGGTTTTGGGCCAAAATTCCCAGAGCTATTCCCTGATTTTCGTGGGAGAACAGCAAAAAAGGTTTTTAGGATCTGTTAATCCTGAGGCAGGTGCTAACATTAATTCCTTTTTAAACTCTTGGAATGCCTTTTCATCTTCCCCATTCCAGACAATGTCATTCGAGCTTACCCTTAGCTGTTCATAAAGTGGTTTTACCAACAACCCATAGCTGTATATCTACACCTGGCACCACCCCATCATGCCTAGGAATGATCTTTGGCAGTCTGTGGCTTCGGAGTCTGGCAAAAGGCCACTTTCTTCTCTGTCCCGAGGGTTCCCTGTCCTGATGAGATTTCATATCCAAGTTACATCACTTGCTGCTGAATCACACGGGCTTTCTGTGGAGAGACTTGATAGCCATTTAACCCCAGAAAGTTCAACAGACTCACTGTCCAGGTCATGCATAGGTGCTTGGTTTCAGTGGCTGTTAGTAGATCATCTGCATCCTGCAATACCACCCCACTTCCAGACAGGCGATCCCACTGTTCCATATCCTTGGCCAGCTGATTTCCGAAAAGAGTGGGACTGTTCTTAAATCCCTGGGGTAGCACAGTCTATGTGAGCTGTATCTTTCTTCCAGACTCTGGGTTTTCCCAGTCAAAGGCAAACAGCAATTGGTTCTCCAGGCTCAGAGGTAAGCAAAAGAAGGTGTCTTTCAGGTCCAATACAGTAAACCAAGCCAATTCAGGGACTAATTTAGTTAGCAGGGTATAAGGGGTGACACCCACTGGGTACAGATCCTCGGTAATTTTATTAATGTCTCTGAGGTCCTGTACTATCCTGTAACTCCCTTCTGGCTTTTTAATTGGGAGAACAGGAGTGTTGTATTCTGATTCACACTCAAGTAATAATCCATACTGGATAAACCGGTTAATTATGGGGTTTATGCCCACTCTGTCCTGCAACTTTAAAGGGTACTGTTTAATCTTAACCGGCCGGGTTACTGGTTTAAGTTTTATCACAATTGGCAATGCATTCTTTGCTTTTCCTGATACATCCGTCTCCATACTCCAGGATAGACCTGACTTCTGATTTTTTTTTTTGGAATTTCAGTTTTAACAGGGGTGGTTATAAGAACCAAACTCAAAATTTCAACCAATTGGTCATCTCCACATGGATTTCTATTTTTCCTTTATCGAATTTTATCTCTGCTTCCAATTGTTCCTTCAAGTCTCACCCAAACAACGGTTTGGGTGAATTTGTCATATATAAAAATTTACCTGTTCCAATTGTTTTCCCAATTTAAATTTAAGGGGTTTCAAGAAGTATGCCTTTTCACTCTGGCCAGTAGCTCCCCTTACCATTATAAAATCATTATCAGTAGGTATCAGAGCCTGATTTAAAACAGAGTACATTTCTCCAGTATCAATCAAAACTACAACCTTTTGATGTGATTTCCATAGCTTTAATATAGCCAGTGGAACTGCTAGGGTAGATTCCCCGGGTCCCTGTCAACCTTCTTCAACCAGGGCCTGCAGTTTTTCTTCTCACATATTCCTTCTCTTCTCTGGGTGTTCACTCTTCCAATGTCCCCTCTTTTTGCAATATGCACACTGATTCCTCCCTAGGGGTCTTCCTGTAAATCCTGCTCTGTTCCCTTCGGCTGCCCCCATTATTCCAGGGCTTCTCCATGTATTTCCCTGTGCTTCCTGCAATGCCATTACCAGTGCTTTCTTATCTTTTCTCCTATCCTCTTCCTCTCTATTACTGAACACTCCCTGTGCTTCATCAAGCAAATTCTCCAAGTTTCTACTTGCTGATGGTTTAAGTTTTTGCAATTTCTTCCTCTTATCTCTGGCAGATTGTCCTATAAATAGAGAGACCAACTGCTGATTTCCTACTTCTGACCCAGGATCCAAATGGGTGTTTCTCCTCATAGTATCCCTTAATTTATCCAAAAATTCTGAGGGATTCCTTTGGGCCCTGTCTGATTGCATACAGGGTGTACCAATTTATGGTTTTTGGAATGCCCTCTCCATCCCTTTTATTACCCATTCCCAGTATGCAATTAAACGACTCAATTGATTATTGTTTGGGTTCCACTGGGGGTCTTGAAGGGGGAAAAGATCTTTTATATCATCCCCATCTCTTATAGAATCACCAGCCAGGTCTTGAGCTGTTTTCAAAATTAATTGCTTTTCAGATTCAGTCATAAGATACAGAAGTAACTGAATGTCATTCCAATCAGGGTTGTGTTGTTTGACTATAAATTGAAAATGCTGGGTTACCCCCACATGATAACTCCAATATCCTCATGCCACATTTTTCCAAGTTTCTAAGTCAAATGATGAAAAGGGGACTTTCAACAATGCAAGATCTCCATCAGTTCCCATTGCCTCTCGCAGCAGGGCTTGGATAACAGGCTCAGGTTCCCCCCCTTGTGTCTTCCCTCTTGTGGATACATAATACTCAGAGAAGTCCTTTTCCCCAATATTTTTCACTTTGCTGGGATTAATACATCTCTGACCAATACTAAAGCTGAACAGCACCTCTTCAAGTTTCCTTTCCTTTTTTCTTTTTCTTCTTTTTCTAGTGCTAAAACCATCGGATCCTGCGGCAGCACTAACCCACAGTCCCTTTGATATTTGGGATGGTTTTGGAGTGAAAAAAATATCTGCATACATTACCTCATCCCACTTTTCTTGTCTTCTTAAAACCAACATTAACTGTAGTAAAGTATTGTATTTCAATGTTCCATTAATAGGCCATTTCTCTTCACTTTCTAAAATGTACAATGACCACCACTAATTACAGTACTTAATCAGTCTTCTTAGTTACACACACCCCCCCCCCCAAGTGGCCCCCCTATTTCTTTCCAGTGGACTAAAATTCAACCCAGAGGACTCTTTTTTACTATTTCAGCTCCATGTCTATTTCCCATTTCTCCACACTCTACCCACACAAGCTCACCCCAATCAGGATGATCCTGATTTTCAGAACAATAATACCCACACTCTCCCCTGTCTCTGTAGGGATCACATCTGTTATGATAAAACTCATCACCTTTAAATTCATTGTATGCCAAATCACCACAATTTGCACAGATTATGTGATATTGTGGATTACAACTATAATCCCCGTGTACTGGGCATTTGTCATACTCCCAATCACTCATGCTCACTTCTACTTTTTGCCCAGGTTGATCTGTCACCCATTTTATGGCACGGTCTCTTACCCTTTTTACAGCAGCAATACAATTCAGTCGCTTCGTCCCATCACCGGCCGACCTCCTCGCGGAGGGACGGAAACGCGGTTAGAAGGACTCCGCGCTCACTTCGCAACAGTGTTGTGTCTCATGCATACAACAAACATCTTTTTATCTTGGACACTCACTACTAATATTTAACATACACCTCCTATACACAGAAACAAAACAACAGGAACAAAATTAAGACTATTAACACATAGGTCAACCACCAATTAATCCAAAATTCTTTAGTTCTCATATACGGTGTTATATTGATATAGACCTTTTAGATGGTATCTTATACTATACATGGTACTTTACAATACTTGATAAAGACAACTGTGATGGCAATGCCACCAGTCACTCCAATCACAGAGGCTAGGAGTGCCCAGACTGTTACCAGATGGGATCCTGTTAACGATCAGACAGGTGTAGTGACATGAGGCAACCAGATGCCACTAATTGCCAGGTAGTGGGCTTGACCTCGTGTTAAGCCCACCTGTGCCTAATTAGGGCAGCCCCTACTGCGCATGAGCAGGATTAGGGGGCCAATAAAAAGCTCACACCTGGGGAAGCCAGGGGGCTGGTTTAGCTGCTTTTACTGCTTCTGAGGGCACCGTGCTAACCTGATTGCACCACTAGAGCTTTGTCTCAGCACCGCACTAACTTGGTTGCGCCACGAGAGCTCTTCACCAGTAGGGTGAGGCTCAAACCCGCGGCTTGGGTTTGCTGTATGAGCGTGCTAGCCGGCTGCGCCACTCAGGTATGAGCTTTTTATGAGTTTTTATGAGGTATGAGCTTTTTGGCCCCTTAATCCTGCTCATGCGCAGTAGGGGCCTGCCCTAATTTGGCACTGGTGGGCTTAACACGAGGTCAAGCCCACTACCTGGCAATTATTGGCACCTGGTTGCCTCATGTCACTACAGACAGGGGGTGAGCACAAGGCTGTACACCTTGCATGGGATGTCTCCTTATGACTTACATTCCTTACTCTCCTTATGACATTCCCGAAACATACCTGGTCTGCTTAAGGTGGTCCTTGTCTGTCCCTGCAATGATCTGAATGAGCAGAGGAGTCCTAACCAAGAACTCTCGGGGGCACCCAGAGTCCTGTCCTCAGCAGGTCCCACAGGCAGACAGAGTTTGTCCCATCTGGATTGCCAAATCAATGCGCAGAAACAAACTTTACAACCGATGAAAGGTTATAAAATAGGTGTATTTATTACAGTGCCGGGTGCAAGGGGTATCGCTTCTCCTGTCTTGCACACCCTTGCTAAATACAGGCAGCTATTTATTACCCAAAGTTATACATAATGTGTTACAAAATGCATGCATATACATACAAGAAGCAGAAGTTATTTAGATAAGCTCCTAACATGAGTTTCCACCCATCTTTGTATGTGCACTGTCCTCTGATGGTCGTGGGCAGGGGTCTTTTGGAGGAAGGCTCCAAGTCTTCCTTGGGGAAGACCTTCCTCCAAGACCTTCCTTGGTCTTCCTGTCCTTTTTACCTTTACTGAGTTGGCAGGGGTCCAGACCAAAAGACTGGTTTCTACTGGTTTTACTTGAGGGTAGACAATATAATTCTTGTTAACACTTATCTAAACATTGTTAGGTCCTTTTATCTGTGACAAAGATATATGAGTGGAGTAATAAGGTCTCTACATCTGGCCTTCCTCATCTGGTCTTCTTCATTTGGCCTTCTTCATTTTAACCAGTTAGTGTCTGAATCACCAGAGCTGGACAGACTGGGCCTGGCTGCCCAGTGTTTCATCTCCTGACCCATGTGTGGGAGGGAAGGATGGGTATAAATTAACAGCCAGGGAATACCCTCTTCCTGGGAGAGAAACAGACCCTCTTGGAGAGGATAAGCACACCAGGGGTTGTGCTGGGGTATGCAGGTAGCAGGACACCTTCTGGTATGTCCCCTCACCATGTGGTGGCAGGTGATGGTGCTCATGGTGAGGGCCTGGGCACACGAATTGTGAGCCTAGGCACTTCAGCATTGCTGCCTCTGGCAGAACTGACTGACATGAAGTGAATCTGCCTTTCCATATGGAAGAATGCTAAAAATGGCTGCATGAACTTTCTAGCAGGCTGCATGTCGCCCGGTTAGGGCGGCTGGGCTGGGAGGTCTCCAGCGGCCTACACCTTGTGTGTTTACCACAGGGGGAGACCTTATGAAATTTAGCAGGGGGGATGGAATGATTACGGATTACACATGCTGCCTAAATAGGATCTGAATATGAAATGCCATAATATTTGGAGATATTTGTGTCTTGCCTTCCCCTGTTTCAGAGGTTGAAATTCTGAAGTAAAACCCCTTATGAGGGATGTTAGTCCACCGGCCCTTCCTGTAAAGCATTTGGGAAGTTTGGCTCTGGGTCTGGTACACAGAGGAGACAACCAATGGACACTCTCTGTCAGTCAGGAGAGGGAACAGTGCTCAGACACTTTGAAAAATGTTTTATCTTCTAGATAGCTTTAGCACATTTCCTCCAAATGGCTCTAGCTTGGTGGCTGAACACAAGGCTCGGGAACATCATGCCATGTACGCAGCCATGCTTCCTGGTTTCTCAGAGTCCCGCCGTCACGTTGGTTTAACATTTTTTTAGAAAGTAGCTTTATGTAAGTTCATCCAGATGCCTCTGCACAAATAACTTCAAAATAGTTCTTTAAAATTTTTGTACTTGATACCCTGCTTGATTCTCTACAACTATCAAGCTGATAATTGCAGCAAATTTTGCTCTTCATTTCATTAAAATAAATGAGAAGTAGCCTCAACTGAAGTCCAATCAGAGGGAATTTAAGTTCCGTACATTACTTGGGATCTGCAGCCTTGTACATGGGAGATGTGCATGTGGACTGCATTAAGTATAAAGCATTAAACACCTCTTTTGTAATTAACATCAGAGAGCTGTATGAAGTCTTGAAGCTAAGAAATTTCAAAGCCCTCTAAAAAAATATACTTTTTACAGATCTGAAGTGTTGTTCAAGGGAATTCACCCTAAAAGATGGAGAACTGCTGAGGCTTGACGAATGTAAAGCTCTGTGATTGTACGTTGGAGAAAAGCTACCTCAGAAGTGTTCATCTAGTCTCTGATACCTTTGGTGATAGGTGCTGCCTTGCCTGTCAGCTCTGCAAGTGTGGCTTCACTTTCACTGTTACTGCAGTATGTGTCAGGCAAAATGACAACAGAAATTTGGGAAAGGATATAATTAACCTACTTGTGAACATTAACCTTAAATATTGTCCTAATTATCTCACTAATTTAATCACTGCAGATCTCTAACTTAATTGTTAAATATTTAATTCTGCAAGTTGTTTTTGATCCAGAGGTGTGGGTAGCTTTCTGTAAATGCAAATTGCTCCATGCAACCCTTTGCAAAAGTATTGTATTTTTGTACTTAGTGAACAAACTTCACTGTCAACAAGACACTTAATGGCAATCACAGAAAATGTGCCCTGAGGCTGAGATACAGCGCCCTGTTATTTCAAAATCTAATGAACATGTTGCATGGCAAGTAGACCAGGGTAAATTTCTGCCAGCACATCTTCAGGCTTGGTACCACAGAAGTCTAGACTGCGAAGTTCTGTTTTGCCTTTTTTCTTCAGTTGCAGTGCAGCTGTATGTTTTTTTTCTTACCTATTCACCCCTTGATTACTTGAGTCACTCAGCAAATTATGTCCTTGATCTTCAGCCCTTCTTAGCAAGTGAATATTTTGTGGTAAAAGTAACCTAAAATGTGTCTAGATGCTCCAGTTACAATGCTGCCCAAAGTGGCTCTAATTATTTCTGAGAGGAAGCTTTTGAATTTGGGAGTGTTTGTTGAGAAGATGAAAGCTCTGTGTTTGTTCCTGCCTCCACGATGGGAAGGGGGCTGTGTTCGTGCTGCCTCTGCAAGCACCCACAAGGCTCAGCTGAGTGCAGCGAGGAAGGGAGCTCCCAGCACTGCTGCTGGGAGAAACAGCCAGGCTGCAGATGCCAGGGGAAATCCCTGATGGAAGGAACAGCCATGCCAGGACAGCCCCTGGAGGCTGGGGGCACTTTCCCCCCTGTCGCATGGGGAGGTGGGGGCTCTCTGCTGTTCAGTGCCTCTCCTCTTTCTATCCCTCCCCAAGCCCTTCAGCCAGCTCCATGTTTCAATCTGTACCCACGTGGCAGTACTTCTTCAATGCCATTTTCTTCATTTTTTGTTAAAGCTGTATCCTTAATTGAGGAAGAAGGTGAAAGAGTATGGTTGACACTGAGTTTCTGTGCTGTAATTCTTACGGTTGGAGGGAGGTGCAAAAGTATGCTAAATCCAGGTGGTGACTCACAGCAGACCTCTTGACAGCAGCTGTTTGATTAGTTAGGTGGCCATACCCAATATCTATTTTGGGCCATATTGTTACCTTATCGTATATTATTCAGAATATCATGGCAATTTCCTGTATTTACTGCCTACATGCTTACGCACACAATTCATATTGTTTAGTACAGCCCTGGCAGTAATAAAGAAGTTTCTGTGAATTTAACTGAATAAAGCTGTTTGTTCTTTTTAGTCACCAGAAGTCTGGGTCTTTATATGCATTATCTCAATTTCTGGGCATTTTTTTCCCCTTCATTTACTCAAAAAATGAACTCATTACTAATGAATACTGAAGGACAACCAAGACAGGGTGAACTTTTGGACAATTTATGCGAACATGACAGATGAGAATAGATTTACTATAAACATGTCAGGCACAAAGGACTTGGCTGTTTTTTAAATACAGTGGTACTGGAAGAGATTTATGGATATTTTCAACTGTTCATTAAAGATAAAAATATTTTGAAACTATAGACACTATCCTTTTATCCATTTTTGCCTCCCAGGCTGAGTTGCAAACCTTTGATGTTTTCTTCACCAAAAAATAAAAGTAGTCATGAATTTATTTCTCCCAAGCACTTTCATTTTTGTGTCAATTTACAGTTTTTATTACATTCTTGGCAGTCCAAATTATGGTGTTTGGAGAGCAGCTAGAGTCCACAGCTCTGAGTTTTCTGAAAGTAGCAATGAAGTTCACTTAATGATGCTTTCTGGCCACTGATTTTTTTCTTCTCTTTTAGTAATAGAAGGTTAATAAAATCTATGAATACTTTTAACTGCCTGCTAGAGTAACCAGCTAATTAAAGGTTATTCTAATCTAAATGACTGGAAGGCACTTGAATTGAGAAAGTTAACATGCAATAGGTAGTACCTGTTGGATCAGATTAATAAAATGTAAAGTCTTAACCATGAAAATCATGTATCAATAGTAAGCCTTGCTCTCAACTTCAGGGAAACCAAGGTTGTTGTCAGTCAGTGATTTTGCAAGATAGCATTGATACATTGGAATTGTTTTATGGAATTAATCAGATTCTTCCAAGCTAAAATAATCTTAAACTCATAGAAATAGGAAGGAATTTCAATGTGAAGGGTTTGCTCTTGCATTGTTCTTAAAAATGTGGTATCTTGCCATATCTTCTATGAAGTCAGAACAGTGCACAAAATCATAGCTGGAAGAACTGGTTTGAAGCTCTAATCCTGCATACTCAGACTGCTGACTATGTTCTTGCTTTTTGAGAAGATGGAGAAAGAAGGGGTTTGGGTGGAAAATAACAAAGAGTTTTTATTGCAGCGTTAGAAGGATATTGGAAGTTTTGTAGCAGAATGACATGAACATTCTGACACCCTTCAAAATAAGGCAGGAAGCTTAATAAAGCTTCATTTTGGAGAGATCACAAAAATCGGGTAACTGAAAGTAATGGAACAATTTTACCAGACTTGCTTTGCCAGCCTTTTAAAATTAATTTAAGAGCCACAAAACAACACACATTTTAAATAACATAATGCAGTTGGAGATAATGCAAATGTCTTTATAAATAACACAGCATAGCTTAAATCATTATTGTTATGCCTCTGTTTTTTGTTCTTATAAGAACAGGTTTGTGCTGGTCTGCATTAATTAAATTTAAGCAGGGTTTCTAAGGCCAAATCATCATTAATTCTATGTCCCTGATTTAAATCTGCAGTAAAACATTTCTCCATTTAGTTTGGTGCTTTTGTGTCATATTTCATACACTAGTTGTCTCTTAATTAAATCCATGATGGCCCACCAACAGACTATTAAAATAACTATACTTTGCACTTGACGTATTTATGAGACAGATTCATAAGAGTATAGGCTGATACTTGAACTACTTGCTGAGAAATGCTAATAAGATTATGATGAAGGTAAGATTAGAATATTCATTTCCTTTTCTCTCTTCTTTTTAGAAATTTATTTTTATAACTGCAATTCACTACTTCTATTTCAGGCGCTTTGATGTTGTTGTATATACCAACATCTCTTTCTGTGTGGATTTATTGTGGCAATGAAGAGTGGGAAACTGCTAATTTATATCACACCGGTAAAGTGCATGAGTATTGTGTTCCTTGAAGTATGAATATTTGCAGATGCCTGAAAAACCTTCACATGGGAACGACATAATCCAGGTAATGCATATTAAGGAATTAGTCTACCTGTGGAATTGGGTGATATAAATTATGGGTTATCACGAAGTGCTATGTTGTTTTACCTTTACTGCCTTACTCCTCAAGCAGTCCTGTTGGTGTAGGGCCTTCTTCCCTGTGAGGGAGGAGGCAGCGACCTTGTGCTTGTTTGGCTCAGCAGCTCCTTGTGTCAGGCAGAACGTGGCTGTGCCCATCTCCCAGGTGTAGCACACCCCATGGTATGGGTGTGCAATTTGCTCAATGAGGTTTGACTGTCAGTGCAGTGTTTGGAGTGGTGTGGATGTGTGGCCTTGGTAGGTCAGAAAAAAGAAACAAATCCATGACGTATGATCTTAGCATGTATTAAGATTTGATTGTTTGTGTGTACAGATATCTTGAAATTACCTTCTTAGCATCATTTATTGCCGCCTTAGCATCATTTATTGACAGAGTTACTAATTTAATTGGTTTAATAATTTTTTGAAGATTTTGGATGTGGAGAAACTCCATATTTGAGAAAAAAGTTCCTAGAAGTGAAATGGTGATGACTAAATCATATCAAGGAGACAAGGATTTTTGTCACTCTTCAGGACCAAGATGGTCACCTCTTAGGGACCTTTTCCCTCCCCTCTTTTTTCCCAGTTGCATCCTTTCATGGAAGGGCTCTTTCTGTACATCACTGAACCAGAGGTCCCAGTGTACAGCACTCTAAAAATCTGCAGTTCAAAGAGTATGTATGTTATTGGTGTGGCATATAGAATTTCAGATCTACATGATGTTCAGATTTTTTTAGGATAGTATGTCCCTATGCTTCATGATGATATTCCCGACAAAAGCATCAAATGCTGGGATTTCAGTTACAAATAATTATCATGTTAGTAAAAATAATAAAGATGTATGAAATATTTCAACAGAAATAAACCAGCTGCAGCTTGGGGAGCTTCACTAAAGATATTAAATCTTACAAAATCACCTACATGTACTCCTGACACTGGTAGTGATTAAAATTACTTGTTTCAAAAAACCTGGTCCTATACATGAATACTTATTGGCAATTATTTTGAAGTTCTTCAAACCAAAGATAACATAATTTGATTCACACACAATGTTCTTGTAAACATGGCTCATACTGGGTTTTATGTGCAACTTAGGACTGCTAATTGCCATTTTGAGCCTCACAGTAAAATAGAGTTCAATATGTCGCTTTCTCTGAGGTGTTGAGCAATGTTTGTCTTAGTCTAATCAACTGTGAATAGTTTATTTCTGAGTTCTACTTTTCAGTAGAAGTGGGTCTGACTTTTCTCAGAGCTTCTGAATTCTAATCAACTTGTTATATTCATTTAATTAAGGAAATCTGTAAAGCACTGTGAAGTGCATGTACCAACAGGCTTTTTTGTTGTGTAAAATCGGTGTCTTCTCATTGTGAATGTGATTGTGTTTGTTTATACTGACAGGTAGCCTCTACTAAACAAATAAATCTGTTTTCAATATGTATAGGTCAGTATTAATAGTGTATAAACTGTTTTCTGAACTGCCTCTCTCCTGGTGGACCCACCACCCAGCTTCCTGGATTCACACAGCTGTAGCTTTTGAGCAGTTCTCATTGCTGGAAGGGTTAAAATATTTAAATGTTCATCTGTGCTGCAGAGGCAATAGGTAATAAGGGAGAGGTAATGGAGATTTGACATATGAGACTGTGGATAAAAGACTGACTTTTTTAATCACAGTTAACTTGAAAAAGATCATCACAGTGGAAGATCCCAACACTGCCACAAGCTTGTGGTTAGCATCTGCATGCCACAGTTACCAAGAGGAGCATAAAGGGGCAAGCTAAGGATGCTGAGCAAAAGTGCAGTCTGTTTCCCAGCCAAAAGTAATTTATTCCCATTTGTCTGAGGACCCCTATACCATATATACTTTTTTTTTTTAATAGCCTATATTTATTTTTTTAGTGAATGTTTTGAAGTCCAGCATTTCTCCCATCATTATGTGACACAAGATATTTTTATTAAAATAAAGACAGATACAGTGGGGCTTAATACATTTTTTTTTCTCCTTGTGTTCAGACAAACTCTTTAGCCTCATCAAAGCCCATTGCTTTGTATGTATTTTTTTACAAATAGATAAGCTCTTGCTTAAGTCTTGCACTGTTTCTCTTTGTATGCTTTTTTCATAAATACAAAAGTGAAATCACTACCTGGACAGATCATTTTTATGAAGTTTCAGAAAGGTAAAGGAGAGAAAGGGAGGCGAGGGCCTTGTCCATGGGGCTGGAGTAAGAGCCGGGGGGGAGCAGCAGAGGAGGTTGGTGTGGGGTTGCGCAGTGGCAGGGAGAGTTGTGCCTCCACACCAGGTGGGAGGCAATGCAAGCAAAACTGCAAAAAGCAAATGCCCAGTGTAGAAAAATAAAACCCAAAATCTGCCTTCCTATTCTGTATAAACTCTGCTCTGACAATAGCAAGAAGTGAGTTTTGGCATAATTTTCAGACTGACAACTCTGAAGTTTCAGTTAGAATATGGAAGTGGAGAGTAGCTGATCATAAAAATGCTGGACAAGGTTGCATCAGGATGAAATCTTACCTGCCCTTCTGCTATTACAAAGAAAGAGGCCAGGTCTTCTAGATGAAGTGGATATGTCTTTGTTTTCTTATTCCACTCATGTTTGATATAGGAGATGAAATTTCAATAAAAATAGTATGTCCCAATGTAGGGGTCATTTCAAGCAGAAGTTTTGATACAAGAACCTTTCCATCTCCCCAGCAGAGGATTTCTAAGGCATGTTGACATCTAGTGATAATAGGGTCTTTAGTTACAGAATAATAAATTATTTGGCATGTTCAATAAATATTTGTTTTATAAACATAATTAATTTCCATAGTTTCTGTTTTAATCCTATACATATACAATCCTATATAAGCATATACTATACAATCAGAGAAAAACAGAAGCATGAGTAAATGTTGCTCATAGAAAATGTTTCTGTTACCCTTTACTTTTAAAAGCACTAATAGATTATTAGGAGATATAAACATAGGAGACTGTGGGTCATATTTGCATGTTAATGAAATCCATGAATTATACATTATTTGCTATGGAGAGTACTAGAAACTATTCCTCCTTTCTAATAGCTATAAAAGCTGGTGGTTTCCTGAAGCACCCATCACATCCCCTCTGCAATACCTTCTAAGGGAAAGAAAGAAACCCAGCTCTTCAAAGCAATCTCTCAGTAAATGAAATAGATCTGTTTGTGTTGCTTTGCAACACACCCGTGTGACAGTTCGTTTTAAACAAAATAGTTTTAATAATGTCATTACTAATATCTATTTGGTCATCTCTCTGAAAAATGGTGTTTTAATAGGAAAGTTTCATTTTAATAAATGGCAGAAGAGGCAAGCTGCCCTGAGTCAGCAGGAAGTGGATATACACCAGAGAACAGGCTGATTGTGTTAGATTCATCCAGAACATCGAACAGCACACAGACAGTCCAAGAAAAAGCAACTGGCTTTATTCAAATGATTAGTCTTACTGTTACGCTGTAGCACAAATTCACACATTCTTCTATTATTCCTTGATCTTGTGCCAAAACCTCCCACTTGAAGTAATAATTAGAATTAAGTGTTTCCAGTGCATGCTTCCATCTTCCTAAAACACAGTGATGAAATGTGGATTTTACAAAATATGCTGTTAATTAAACTTTTTTTTTTCTTTTTTGACATTTTTGATTAATACAGTTCCTCTGTGTTAGCCTTTGCTATGCCTGTCTCTACCAGATACTGGTAAACTTGAAGGAAAGCACCATCAATAGGATGATGGAAATTTTAGAAATTTGCACTTTAAAATTGGTTGGGGTTTTTTTGTTTTGTTTTTTGGTTTGTTTTTTTTTTTGGTTGGTTTGGTTTTGGAGTCTGTTTTGTTTGGGGTTTTTGTTTGTTCTTTTGTTTTATTGTTTTATCTCTGTTTTGTAATAAAGTGGAAAGATGGCCATTATTTGTAATCCTGTTTTTGAAACTGAGGGCAGTATGTGTGTATTCTACAAAATACTCTCAGCACAAGTATGAAGTATATCAAGTGTATCAAGTGCCATGAGGTAAGAAGTGGATTTCCAGGTGAGTTTTATGAAAAGGTGGCTCAGAACTATGCAAATAGAATTCTGATTTTGTTTTTTTTAAATGTTATTTCATTATTTTTTACTGTCTGCCTTAATTATCCCAATGCTGAACAAGTATAGTCTTTTGATTGATGAGAGTTCCACCCCTTTTACCCACACCCTGCAGAGGCTCCACAGTTTAGTACCATAAATCACTATGATTGTATAACTTAACTACTGTATGATCAGAGATCATATACAGTGTTAGCCTAAATATGCATTCATCCTTTGTTATAAATGTTTTAGGGGTAAATTTGTTCTGTCTGGTTAGAGAAATATGTTTCCTCACATAAGAATGTAATGCATTTTAAACAAGAAGTTCTTTCGACAACTGGAAATAATAACAAAAGTCTTCTATTTGCAGTCTTCATTAATGTGAGTTATTTCATCACTTTAGAAGAAATCCTTTCTGACAAAAACAACAATTAGACTCCTCCTCCCCAGGCTCTGGTGGCTAAGAATCTATGGATCAGCTATTTTAGTAATTAACCACAATTCCTCTGATTTGTAAATTTCCAGATGATGAGGCAGGAAGCAAGTTACATCTTGGAGAAATTGCCCTCAGGAGAGAGGAAAAACTATTGCAAGGTTGACAGCACAACCTTGTACTGGCACAGTTTCCTTTCCCTAGTGATTCAAGGAGTTCCAAGCACCCTCCTGTAAATCATCAGCTCACATCTATTTATTATCTTCCAGCCCAGTGCACAACACTATCTGTTACACACGGATACCAGCAATATTACAAGGTGGACTCAAGGGATAAGAGACAGCAAACCCTGCACACCTCCTACGCCTGAGTCACACTTGGTATAGAGTCAGATTCTGTTCATAAAGTACATACCACTGTCAGAGATGAAACCATATGAACTATTTTGTTTCAAAGTCGAGGTTTTTTTAGTGATTCTCCAAAATGCTTGATCCTATCTGCTGGTATCTTTCTGTATTACTACACAGTGATGAAATTTATCTGCATAGCAATGGACAAAATGCCTATGAAAATATTGCTATTCATTCAATGATCGTTGTTACATTTGGAGCAAGCACCAGATACACTGTGATGCTTGTCCTGGAATACTAATAAATAAATCATAAAAGCCAATATTTCAAATATTGAAAAATTCACACTTCAAACTGGTTTTTGAACTATACTGAGCAGTGTCTCAGATTGTCCTTATGCTTTGTATAAACAGGAAATTCAAAGCAGGAGGAATTCTCTCCCGGGATTTTGCATAGGGGAGTGCCACAAACCATCAGCCTTCCTGTCTCTGCCGTGCTGGAGAAACCTCTCCTGGGATTTACCAGAAGGAGCAGACAGTGTGTCTGGGGAGTCAGTGTGGCTTCAGATGAAATTATTTCCTGCAGAATCCAGCTTGCCCGATGATTGTGTGCATGCAAAAGAGGGAGGCAGTGGCCAGGTGCCAAGCCACAGCAAGACAGGTGAAGGCTTGGAGAAAAGTGGAAGTTAAATGAAATTCCTTGCCCCATAGACCTATGGTGGTGATGACAATGGGACATCACAGCTCTTTTTATCCTTCTGTCTGGGGGATTAAATTTGATAAGAACAAAGTTATTGAAGACCACACCTTGTTGCCCCCTTCCAGTGATCCTTGGTAGGAAGTGTCTAAATTATACAGTGCGAATGACAGCTTTAAAAGGAGAAATGAGGGTAAATGCCCTTCTAAAAAGTATTCTCTAGTTCCAAGCATAGGTTTTTGGGCTGATGCCCAAGCTGCAAAATGGATTTCCATGGTTTGTGTTGTGCAGGGAGCCACCAGGCAATTCTAATGGTTCTTTTTCTTTAAAAGCACTGAAATTATCCAAAAGCTGAAATTAATAACAGTATTATGTAGTTCAATTGTGAATGAAAGGCTCGACTAGCACTGGAAGTCACTTAGGTACATCTACTCAGAGGCCAGAAGAAAAAGCACTGCAGGTATTCAGGATTTTATCTGATTAGAAAACAGCCTGGCACAGATGTGATTTCTGCTCCATATATCAAGCTATGGCAGGCTTTTGCTGCTTCATTATGAAAGCATCTGAAGTAAAATAGGTTTTGGAACATAAAAAATGACAAATTTGGAAAAATATCTATATGCCAGATGGGTGTAGGAAGAATCCTTGTGACAAATATATTATTAAGGGAATATGCATAAGGAAAGAAACTGTGCCCAGCTCTTCCAAGGCTGGACAGGCAGGAAGGTAGCTTCTCACTGTGTCTAATATATTCTCATCTAGTCTAAACCTAATTAATTATGTTGCATTGCTGACATAAAATCTGGGCACCGCACACAATAGTGGTGCACTGCACCAGGGTTTCAGCAGGGCTTGATGACTGCTCTGCCCTCCCTGCTTTTGTTTGCTTTGCCGGAGGGCTGTGGATCAGTGTCACCATCTCTGCTGAGGAAAGGCTGATGCTGACAGACGAGGCTTCTGCTGCACACCATGGGCACTGCAGGAGCTCATCCTCCTCTCCCGCCTTACCCCACTGTGCCTACTCCAAGGATGCTGCCAGGAGGGGCTTTATAGCCAACCATGGGTGCTCCAGCACAGCCTCACTTTCAGCACTGGGAGCATTTCAAGAGTTGCTGTCTTACTCCACCGAGTAAGTGGAGCTGAGTTCTATGTCCCAGAGATGGGGTGGCAGAGCAGATCTGGTGCGGTTGGAGGAGCTGCATGAAGATATGGCACACAGCTGAGAAACATTTCAGCCTTTGGTTCTTCCCAGAGATGGGGTATATACCTGGTTTGGATTCAAGGTACAAAATCTAGACATGATTAATGTGTTCAGAACTGAAACAAATGGAAGCAGAAGGGTGGTATGGCAGTCTTATCATTTGGCTTCACATAATTTGATTTAGCTGATGCCCCATCCACTATCTGATTGCTCTTTTCCCATTTAAACCCAGCCAAACCAGGAGGATTTTGCTCACAGGCTTTTAGTACTATTTTATTTGGCAGTTATGGAATAAAAGAATTTTAGTATTGCCTTAGAGTTTCTCCTGACATATATCACAACCAATCCAGCTCATATGTGGGTGAACTGTGTTTTGATCCAATTATAAAATTCTATTGGAGGCTTGTTACATTCTTATCCCATGTGCATGTTGAAAAATTCAAGAGCAAAAGAAAATTCTACAAAATGTTTCTCATTTACTGTAGGCTTGCAGACACATAACTACATCACACAGTCATTTGTGGAGGCTAATAGCAAACTAGAAAAACAGCATATTATTCAGTGGGGCACCCTGTTAATCAGCACCAAGATATAGAGGGGGAACAGAACAATCTATGTGTAGATATTGTTGTCAATAGTCTTTGGGGACACAGCCTTACTTTAGTTAATTGTAGTAACAAGAACTTTGTTCGTGTTCATCACAGCAGTTATAATGACAAAGAATCTGTCAATTTGAAGACGTTTCTGAGGATGCATAAAAATGACAAATTTGAAAAGAACCCAGTCACAAAATGACCAAGACAGCACACCTAACATCTCAATGGCTTCTAATGACTACCGTACTTAAAACCAGCAGTACTTTACACACTCAGTATCTCTATAGCAAAAACGCATTTTTAAATCAACAGCCCATGCACTATTTGATTATCATGTTGCAGAAGCTCAACACTTCCACTGGCTCAACACTTCCACTGTCTTCAGGCTGTAAAACATAATAAAGGGAATTAGGTGTATCTCTTGCTCGTCTGCTACAGAAAGCCATGCAGAGAAATGAAAGAAAGCCTGGTGGAGTCTCACACACACCTAAAATCAGAATCCCTGTCCTAAAGCTGTGTGATGAGGGAGATGCCATCACCAAGCCAGTAGCCTTGGGCAAATGCAGGTGACCCTGCAGCCAAATATTGACAGTGCCAAGGCCAAGCCTTGAGCTCAGACTTCAACTGGGAGCAGTTTAGCCACCTGGAAAAGCCAACAGCTCTTTGAATTTTCCAAATACTTCTTCTAATTCAACCCTTTCAGGTGTGCAGTGACCTAGCCTGTTTCAACAAAAGTCACAGCAGCTGCCCCCAAGAGGAGCTTCTGTGAGGCAGTGTTCGGGTGGACCTTTCTGTCTTGCCTGGCTGCAGTGGGCCCTGTGGCCACTGCTCCAAGGCAGCAGCAAGCTCTGCTCGGGATGGCCAGGGTATGGGCAGCCCCAGGGGTGCTGGTGAAGGGTGCCCCTGACTGCTGGGGTGACACAGCCTCTCAGCATGGTGTGGTGACATGCTGGGAGGAGCTGGAGGGGAGCAGCTGAGCAACCCAGCCACATGCAAGGCCTGGAGGAGGACACTGCTCATAAAAGATGTTAAATCATTCCCAAGGCTGCCTGCTCTTTGTTACATCAGTTTTGCCTGTCTGTGATTGCAGTAGCATTAAGCATTAAGTCCCCTTTTCCTGACTTCCGAGTACAGACAGGTTGTTGGTCTCCAGCTCTGGAATGCTGTCCGTGTTTCCATGCCCCACGGGAGGCTGGCAAACATGGCACCTCTCCCCATGGCTTCCCCTGGTCACTCTGAGCCCCATCATTAAGCTCTGCCACAGAAATCTGTTTAGTCACAGAAGCAGATTTCTTCCATGAAGCGCAGAAATCTAATTTGCCAGTACTTACACTACAATATTAGATACTAGCATGTAGCTCTTTCACCTTTTCCGTTCTTTATAGCAAAAAATACTTGGTGTGAAATCCTGAGTCTGTAAGGTTTGATAATAAATCGTGTCAGCGACAGGGAAGGTTTTGCCCTTCCCATGGTGAGTGGTTTTATTGGTTTTGCATTTAAACCTGTTTCAATACATCAGTGCTTTCATTGCCAGAGCAGAGCACTTGTGCACTCACAAAGCTGGTGGAGAGCTCTTCATACTTCCTCACCCCAGACCTGTCCCCTGCAGAGGGATGGCTGGGGATTAGTGACAGCCCTTGCTGAGGTTTGTTCTCCCAAAGAAATGGAGGGCCCTTTTGGCTCCAAGGCAGAACACACTCAAAGTGCAGCCATAAGCCACATTGTCTCACTCCAAGCTCCAGCCCACTGTAGTTAATCATTAAATAATTCCCCTGGTGGCGTTATCCAGTGCTGATGAATTAAAGATTTCATTGTTTTGCCTAGAGCAGCTTTAAATTGTGTTAATTTTATCGAAGATTGACACTGTTTTTTATTTCCTTTTGCTACTGTTTTGTCCTGTAAGGAGATGCATGCTACAGGCTTCAGATTGCTCACATAATTGGTGCAATAGAATTTTCCCCCATATTTTGAGAAAATTGTAATTGGAGCCTTTGAAATACCAAGAACTTTTAGATCAGTAAAATACTAACGATAGTGTATTCAATGAGGAATATTATCACAAATAAAATAGCTTTTAAAACATCCTTATTATTGACCATGTTTGTTTTACATGTGATCTCAGAATGGTTTCTAATTTTGTACAGCAGTGAATTTATGCCACCTACAACACACGTTTGTGACACAGGGTTTTCTCAAAAACTGAAGATAAAATACATTCTACAGCTTCCTGATGAGCCAAACTATCATTGGTCTGATTCTGTCTTTTAGCAATGAAAAAAATATCCACAGGTAGACTTATTCTCATCACACTGAAGAAAAAGCAGTTTTAAGTCACTGGAATCTTGAGCAGACCTTTTACGACAAATTCAACCTATTTTGGAACAATGAACATAACAGTTTAATGTGTATTGGGTAAAGCATA
This sequence comes from Heliangelus exortis, assembly GCF_036169615.1. NCBI lineage: Eukaryota > Metazoa > Chordata > Aves > Apodiformes > Trochilidae > Heliangelus > Heliangelus exortis. Next base: position 18,786,124 of record NC_092429.1, on the reverse strand, counting down.
TGGAAAATTTCAGAGCTGTAATTTAGAACTACAAAAACTGATATTAAATATTTTCTCTACCAGCAACAGTGTGATGCAGTACAATAGTCTGTTGTGGTAAATAAGAGAAGGTTTTGATCATGCATTGTTGTAACTCCCCAAGCAGAATTCTGAGTTTCACTAGGAAATATTGAATAAAGCCTCAAATCCCTCCTGAGGCTCTGTATCACAGTCAATATTTTTAACAGAAGCCTCTCTCAATAATTTCACTAGTGTACCTGGGGTTTGTTTTGGTGCTTTTTTGGTGTTTTGGTTTGGTTTTTTTTTTTATTTTTTAGGCATGTGGTAATGCAGTCTAACCCCACGCTTTGCTATAAATGTGCACTGAAATTAAACAATAAATCAGGTGGCAGGTGCCCTGAGGCACTGATAGGTGTTAATACCCATGATTAGCCTCACCTGGGGCCCTTGGGCCAGGAGCACTAAAAAAGCTCAGCTGTGGGTTACCTCTCTCTTCTGGAACAATGCTGTAGGGTTGCTGGTCTCTAGCTCTCTGTCTATGGACCCTGCTTTTTCTGTATTCTGGCCTGAACATGTACCTCCTGGACTGGTGGTAGCACTGTCCTGCCTCTGTGGGTCTGCCTGAAATGTGTCCAACCCTGATCTGGGGGCTGATTACCAGACTTGGTCTCAGACCTGCTTCATCACCATGAACTTGCCTGACACTGGGGACTCGTGATTGAAGCTGCTCTGTTCTTCTTGTCAGCTGCGGTGGGACTGGCCCTAATATTGCCCTCAGCTTCTGCCTTTCTGACCTTCTGGAAGAAGATATGGATTAACCAAGGTAAATAAATCTGTTAATAGAGTTTACTTAACCTGGAGGAACCTGCCCTGCACCATGTCTGTTTGTGCTATTTCATAGCAAAAAGGCTGAACTTTGCTGGGACAATAAAAGGTGCTAGATTTCATATCCTAGGGCAATAGCTGTGTCCAAGTCAGTTAGTGAGACCATGAGCTAGTTTTCCATATCTAGTCTGTAAGGCCTTTTGAGCCCCAGAAGCATGGGGACAGGAGCTGTGGTTTCTCCAGGGAAGCAGCTGCCAGAAGCTTAAGCTTTCCACTTTCTCTGGGGGAGCCAAGGGGCTCCTGTGGGGATCAGTGCCAGTCTGGTTGCTCCCCTGTTCTCTGTGCAAACCAATTATTGTTCAGGAATGTCATAAACCAAACCATGGGCCCTCTGGGGTCTGTGCCCTCTGTGCAAGTCATGGTGAAAGAGATGTGTGTGTGTGAGGTGGTGGTTGAAAGCTGAAAAGAAGCTGGAAGGTTTGTGTGTTTGCTCTCTTGAGGCCAGCATGTTAGGCTGTGTGTTGATCCAACCCTCATTTAGTGTTTCAAGAGAAGAACTACAATTTGTAGCAGAAGCGATTAGGTTAAAAGTCTCCAAAATACCTCTTCTTGATAAATATCCAGGTCTTGAGAAACTTGGGACACTAATTCAGACATTAAGCAGAACAACACAAGTGTGTAGGCCATTTAAAGAAATAGAAGGAAAAAACCCATCTTATGTTGAGTTTCTCCACCCTTAGAAAGAAATCTAGACAACAGTGTCACCTGTTTCTCCTATATTCTAAAGTATCTCCTTTTGTCTATCTCTATCCTGAGCATGCTCTACCCTCCAGTGAAAGACAGAGGAAAAGTGCTTATTAGTTTCAAGGATCACATTCAGACAGTTAAACTGTTGCTCTGGCAGATTTTCCAAAGTTTCCTCCAAAACTGGAGGAACTGTGGGGGAAAAAAACTCTAATTTTTGCCAGATTCAGATAGGCTGAGTTTTAAGGGAGAGGCAAGTGTCTGCCTGTATGGGCTAGGTGCTGTGTCCCCCTTCAGGGTATCTACAAATGAATTTGTGTGTGTCTGTTTAAATGCAGTGCTAATGTGAAGAGAATAGAAAAATAAGGGCCTCATCCTACAAAGCTGTAGCCTGAAGCACCTGCTAAATCATATGTGTGGATAATTGGCATAATCTTTAAATGCTTTTGTTTCCAACTGCTCTTCATAGACTAGCCTAGCAGATAAAACTGAAACCAAACCCAAATCTCTGGGTCCCTCCAAGCATTTTGGACAATATATTCTCATTTTAAAACTATTGTTGAATATATTGAGTAATGGAAAAAAAGGCATGAAAACAAGACCTTGGAAGCAGGGCAAAAAGTCATAATGGTCATGCCATGATACATCTGGGATCTTTACCACCTGGGTAGGCTTGAGAAGCAGCCCTTCCAGATAAAAATAGCAGGATAATAAAACAATAATAGTAAAAAGCAGTGGCGAGATACTTTAAAAAATCTACATTTTTACAGAAGCGTAATCATAATTTTAAAATACAAAAACACTGTGACTCAAAGAAGAGTGTGGGTGTTTGCTGGGGATGAGTCAAAAGAAGAAATTTCAACTTGGAAAGCAAATGCAAGAGATGAAGCTCTGTAAGTAGAGCCTGCAAAAAGGCAGACCAAATTTATGCATTTGTTCTTCATCCAGAGTTCACCTCCATGCTATGCAGAAGTCATTGATTAACTGACACTAGATTGAAACAGGGCAATTAGACAGAGTAAAATGTCTACAGCATAAATTATACAAGAAAAGTGCCTGAAGAGAGCCTTCCCTTTGTCTTTAAGACTTGCCAGCTGTTCCTTTCCTGCCTTGTGATTTTTACCTTTCCAGATAAGCATATTTCTGTTCCCAAGTCAATCTGATGGAACAGAGTTAACTGCACGTCACTGGGCAGATGTCCAGATCCAAATGTATCTGGATGTCCAGAAACATTTGTAATAGGTCAGCCAACCCAGAGGCAAACCAGCAGTGAATCATGCTAGCAGATGAAGAGGCTGGGGAGGGTAAAGGGTGCTGTGGAAGCACCTGCAGCAGACATTGGTGAACATTTCCTTGGCCCTGATTTCTCAAAACAGTTTGTCACCTTCTTCAGCTGTAGCATATTCTCTGCTCCCCTTTGTGGGCAGTGGAATCAGGTGCTCAGTGCTCTGCAGTATTGAAAGGTAGTCACAGGAGTTAGAAATCCTACTGTTTTCCAGTGTAAGTAAGAGAGGTAAACCACTGATTCATTGGAAAAAAGAAGGCTTGCGTGGTTGTGTGGCTATGCTGGCTCACTGCTCTTTGCTCGTAACAGTGCAAGGCTTGTTTTATTTATTTTTTCCCATCAGAGGCAATGAAAACTAGAATTTTCTAGAAACAAATTGCTTTAAGACTCATGTGGCTATCACAGTATGATCTGGAAACACCTAAGTAGTGAATGTAGCTTGTTTGTAAAGCGAATCTGCCCTTTGTCATAGTCTTGGGGTTGGGAGTCTCCATGCCAGTAGCACACATTTGCTGCCTGAACAGCTGTTGGGGTATTTATGGGGCCACCTTATGTTGAACTGTTCTGTGAAAGCACAGGGTTGTTGGAGAAGCACACAAGCTGCTATTTCAGGTGCAACTTTTTCTTTTTTTTTTTTTTTTTCTTTTTTTTTTTTTTTTTTTTCTTTTTTTTTCCTTTAATTTGTATTGGCACTGTGCAAGCTTTAGGAGTGAGAATTTTTCTCAGGCCTATTTTGTGGGGTGGTTTGGTGGGGTTTTTTTGTTTGGCTTTTTTTTGGGGGGGGGGGGCTTTGGGGGGGGGCTGTGGGTTTTTTTTGTTGTTGTTGTTTTTTAAATTTTTTTTTCTCCCTCTGGGTAAAGCTTGCTGGTTGCAAGGTTGCTCTGAGCTCCTCAGCAATGGAAAAGGCAACCTGCCCTGATAGCTGAGGTCTGAGATTGATATTCTTAGCAGTCCAGACCAAGGAAAGCAAATCTTAACATCCACCTGTTTGAACAACAGGAGATCCAGTGACAGTGCTGTTCAGTGACATTCACTGGGCTGTTTGACAGTTCATTGTGTGGCCAAATGAGAGCAAGATCTGATCTTAAGTAAAGCTCAACTTACTCTTCGCAAAGTGGGGAAGGGGAAAATGAGTATTTAAAATAGCTCTAGGGCCCCACAGATGGCACCAGTGAGCATTCAGTTATTTTGTATGCAAGATTTGACAGCTTGGTGTATCTGCTCAATGACCTCTTGGGTTTGGCACTTACATCTAACATGCTCTTCATGTAATTCAGGTGGTATTTTCATCCATTCTAATTCAGTTCTTTTTTTATGAAAGGCTTGTTCTTTCCTGTGGTGTTCAAGCATGGCATTGTCTCAGAGCCACCCAAATCTGATGGTATCTCACCTCCTATCTGCAGCAGACAGCAGCTGACCCCAATTCTATTGACAGGACCCCTTTAAGCAGAGGCATTCCAAAGGTCAGAGGTTTATTACATTTGTCCAAGTTTAGTGTGCAACAAGGTTAAGCCCAGCCAAGCAAAAGGAAAACAGGCAAACAACCAAATGGTGGTCACATTATTTTTATGTTGGGCTTTATCTTGCTCGTCAGGCACCCACTTTATATTTTACAGACACATCTCCCAGCCTTCAAAAAATACTGATTTATGTTTTTGAGGACCTTTTGCCTAAGCTGGGAGCATTTAACATTTCATAATTGGATTGGAGGGTTGCACATATTTCATCCAGTCCAATCTGAAGGAAAAGTGAAATGTTTCAATTTTTCATGTGCAGAATGTGAAAATGTGAAGGCTGACTATAACAATTATATACAAAACATAAGAGAAATGTAAGGCAATCCCATCTCATAATGTGTGCTTCTTTGGTAATTTGCTGGTCAGTGTTTACACAGCACTGAAGTCACACAGACAGCGTGATGATTTTTATAGTGAATTCTTATAACTCATTTGAAATGAACCTGTCAGTCATCATTAATGGTCTGTGAAACTCTACCCCAAGTTGATGCCAAGTCTTTCCCACAGAACAGTTACATTGTGATAAGCTCTGCTGTGTTCACAGTAAATCAGGGAGTTTCACAATGAAGTTACACGATAAGCTTTGCTGTATTGCACAGTAAATCACTGTGTTGAACAATTACACAACAAGCCTCCTGATTTTTTTTTCATTGTGGGAGCATCTCAGTAACAGCTAAAATTCAGTATGAATGCTTTTCCCCCACTTCAACCTACCACCTACCTCAAATACAATTTATTCATGCTTCTTAAGGTTCGGGTGAAGACCACTGTGTTAGGCTTGTATGCCTACACATGTGATGTGGTATCGTTAATAAAGCACTGGGGACAGTGCCCAAGAAGCTGAGAGAAGTCTGAAGGCATCACTGTGTCTCTCTCAGTGATTGGAAGGGTATCCTTGACTTTCAGTGGAGTTGTGCCAGTTTATGCTAGTGGACTGCTGGCCTTTTTCTTTGGTCTCCAAGAAGATATGTACTAGAACTTCCTATTTATGCAGCAATTCTTATTTATTTTGCTCTTAGTTTTCATTGCCCCCTTCCATTTTTATTAGTCAGCATTGCTATAAGCAGCATCTTCCCTTTTAAACTCTATTTTATTGATTCTCGTAGTTTACAGGACCATTTCTTTCCCTGCCAGCTGCTTTTATATGATTTAACCTCTTGCCCCTGTTTGACAGCTCTCAGCTAAATCAATATATTCTTTACTCCACCCCAAATCTTCAGGTCTTCAGCTGACTCCCAGACATGTCCCCATTCATAATGTCCCCTTGTCCTCTAATGCTACAGACTGGGAACTCAGCTTCTTGCCTTTTCTCCCAGGCCCTCTGTCTCTTCTGCCTGTCTCCAGGGCTCTGACTTGTCTTGTGATGCTTTGGTTTCATCTCCTCCCTCCCCATGTGTCACCACTTCCTAGAGACTTGCATAGCCTATTGCCAAGTGCCTCACACATGCAGTCTGCATTCTCCTTCCTTGGCAGAGCTCTTGAAACTCCCACTACAACAGCTTTTGTGTGCCACTTCAAAAACGCAACACCTTCTAATCTAATCTGACAAGATGAAATAATAATAAAAAAGGTTTCTGTTGCCATTTCAGTTGGATCTCTCCAGGTGTATAAATTGTTGGAGTCAGATTGTAGGAGATGTCTGCCTTTCAAAGAACAGGGACTTGTGTCTGCATTAATGCTGCCTCCATAAAGCACCGAATGCTGAAAAGGGCTATCACGTACACCAGAGCTGCAGGAGTCAAATCCCATCTGCAGCACATCAGAGGAGCTCCAGTAACACCGAGGGATGTAGCTAGGGTCTGGCACTGAGTGGGGACTGTGTAATCTGAGCAAGGGGATAGCTGATGAGGCCATTTTGCCTCATGGAAACTCACTGCAGGTACAGAAAAAAAACATGAGAAGAAGATATCACTGAAAATGAATGAGAAATATGAGTGCTTTGTTTTTAGAACTACCCTTCATATTTGTTTTATTGATGGATATATTATTAGCAAAATAAAAAATTGTTGCCTGTGAGCTGAGAACTGCTGCTGTCTTCTAAATCGTAGAGTGAGTCAATACCCTGTAAGTACACATGAAATTTGCTGGTGGTTGTATGTCCTGGCTAGTGGAAAAGTCAGGAAGGATGTCGAGTCTCTACCAGCTGAGGGATGTTGCAGTTCCTGAGGCAGTAAGACTTGCCACTTCTTTTGTGTTTTCAAAGTCATGCTGTTGTCTTCTACAGTTCAGCTGAGGTGAGGTTAGGAAGAAGGAAGGAGAGGTGGGAAATGTGGAATATTTTCAAGGCTGCATGCAAGGCAGATCATCTACCGTATGCATTGCTAGTTTAAAAGCCCTCAAGAGGATGTTGCAGGGCTCTGATTTAGCAAGGTATGTGCAAAATCAACATTTGCTGCCCTTATTTAAAATGTCATGAAGATGAGATGTCTGCACTTTCTGCAGGAGCAGGCTGTGTAGCCTCCAAGAGGTCTGTGTAGGTAGGATATTATGGCCCTTTTCCTGCTATGCATCTGTTACGTGGTGAAAATAAGATTAAATCTTGTCTTGTACAAGTGAATATACTGACACATGCTGTGGTATGAGCAGCCTGAAACATGGTGTAGCACCTATGGCTGCATTTTGTAGGGGGGAGCCTTTGCTGGCAAACCTGCAGTGAGGGTTTGATTGAAGTATTGTGCAGAACCCAGAAGGCTCCAGGAAAGCTGAAATTGGATGTGGCTGTCAGACCAACCGTTCAATCTGCATGTGACTTCCCATACTGCAAGCAACATGTATGTATTTAAACTAGCTTATTAAAGCAAATATTTAGGAGCTAAGAGGCAAATGCACAAGAGTTTCATACTTGGGAGCTCAGCTTTTGAAGCTGCTGTTCCTGTCTTTTACAGAAATCAGGAGACATGCTGAAATTGCAAACTGCCTTGTCATCCCTGGAATCAAATCTTCAAATAAAAGGAATCTTTTGTTTCTCCAAGAAAAGATGCACTCACTGAGTCTTTTCAGATACCATTTCTATCTGTGAGTAACTTTTGCAAGGAAATGAGCAGAAGAGAGAACAGCATGCTGCTTCTGATTGTACATTTCTTAATAGGCTTTAGAAATATACTCACTGGCAACATTTTTACAAGAAAATGCCTCATCTTTAAGAATAACAAAAAAAAAAAAAAAAAAAAAAAAGCCTTGACTTTTGTCTAGCTTTGTATTTCCTTAGGCATATTTCATACTTCTCTAACTCCTAAACAGTAAATAGTCCTGAGTAATGTCTGGAAAAGCGAATTGCTTTAAATGGTTCAGTTAGATGAATTTAGTAGTTTTATTTTGTATATAAACTGAAAAGCTTCTCCTAGCTCAGCTTTTCCACTTGCCAGGATACAGGTGTTCAGTTGCATAGTGAGATCACATAGGAACATTGTCTATAAGACACTAACAAATTAAAAATATAATTTGGGAAGTATTTTTTATAACTTCAGGTGCTGCATGTGCCAAAAAGGAACTGAGGGAACAGTAACTCCAAGATAGCCCCAGAAATTAAGTTCTAAGTATTTTAGCTAAATGTTTTTCCCAAAAATGTTTTTCTCTTGCATGCTACTTCTAGCTCAGATTCTTTTGCTTCAGAACAAAAAACAGGAAAGACAAGCCCAAAAATATTCACAGCAGCAGGCTTTTCAGTGAAATTATAATGTATTTTCAAGCAATGATTTCTTACTTCCTTCTCTTATTACCCTTCTTTACTCTTTGCTTGCCCTGACAGTTGAATTAAATCAGTATACGAGTGCTTTTCTTCTCTGAATATCCTTTAATTTGACAGCCTCATGGCCTCAGTGCCCTTCTTTGCCAAATATTGCTTTTTCATAGACACAAGTTAATTCCTGTCGTATTGTGTGACAAGGTTGAGCACAGTGAGAGCCCAGCTTGCAAACTGCCTCATTTCTTTCCCTCCCCTGAGGAATTCTGAATGTGTCAGTAAGTGCAGATAAAACCATCAGCACGTTCTTTCTGTTTTTTTACTTCTGAACATTTTTTTCAACCATATCCTAAAACAGGGGGTATTCCCTTTCATTTTGTTTTCCTCAGCCTTTGTCCCATGCAATTTCTTTCCATTTTCCCCATTTCTCACTCCCCTATAGGAATCCAATGACCGTATATCTTCACTTAGTCTCCTTGCCACAATTCGTTTGCATGGCTGAAAGGAAAGGACCCTGTCACTCACAAGCCTTTACACCTGCTAAAGCTAATGAGCTAAGTTTGACCCTCATTCTGGCTGGTTATTTAAAACTTTGCACTCCTAGCAGATTTCTAATGTCCCAAAGGAACATCTGAGGTGTTACTACAAATATTTCTATTAACAGAAAATAATCTTCTTAATACGCTTTTCTCTGTATAGCACAGGTATGATTGAATATTTTTTCTGATTCACAACTGTCCTGGTTTGGGCCAGGATAAAGGTAATTTTCTGTCTTGTAATTTTGCTTTCAGCTGAATCTTTTGTAAGTAGCTGTACTTGCTGAAATTAACAGTAAGTTTCTCAGTCTGTGTCTGCTTCTAGGACTGCTAACACTCAATGTTTATAGTTTATGCTAGAGAATGGTGTGCAGAACCAAGGACACTGCTCAGTTCTGGGGAACATTTTGGGCTCCAGAAAGAGAAAAGGAGTAAAGAGGTCACACCTGGAACCCTCCTTTAGGGAGGAGCAGACAAGATAAATGACCAAAACTGACCAGACAGAGTATTCCATCCCATACATGTCATACTCAGTATAAATTTGAGGGATCATGAGGGTCAAATCCCTTTCCTTCTTCCCCTTCTTTGCCTATTGCTGTTTGCTTCAGCATCCTGGGAGGATTCTGTCCATTTGTCTGCCTGTGGTCCTGATCCCTGCCAGCCTGCATCTGTGTGTTCCTGCCTCCAGCTCCCGACTGATGCTGACTCCAGGAGTCCAGCCTGGACTTTCCCAGGGCTGCCCTGCAGCCTCAGTGGTGACGTGAGAGTTACTGGGGGAGAAGGGGGAGGAACATGGTATAATTTTCCTGTATATTTGTATATATTTAGTAATTTTTCCTATTTATCATTACTGTTTCATTAAAGCTGTGTAGTTTAGTTTCCAGCTCCTACTCTCTCCTTCCTTTATCAGGGAGGGGAGAGGGATTAATAGAGAGGGTCTGTCATTCAGGTAATTGTCAGGCCCGTGTTCAACCGTGACAACAACTAAATTGCATTTCTTGCATTGAATGTAGTCTTAAAAGTTTGAGCTACATAAATAAAATTATATTTTTATAGGTAGTTGGCACTTCAAAAGTTTATTCTGACCAATGGAGGCGGAGCAGCAACAGCAGTTTTTAGCGAAGGTTCTCCCCTGCCTGGCCCAGGGTCCTATCCTTTCTTTCCTTTATGTCCTCGTGGTGTCCCTGATGGGGACTCACCCCTGAGTGATGGCAACTGAGGTGGGATCTGAATTGAGTCCTAAAACTCATTGTTTTTGTGACACAACTCAAAATTATGACAAATGAGAAAAGAAGATGCGTAGCTGCCCTCAAGACATTATTAGTGACTAGTGATGGGTGAACATATTTGTGGTTTGATAAGAAAAGCACTCAGAAGACTGAAGATATGTTTGCCAAGGCTCTTGTCTGGCAAGGAAGAGGGTGAGGAGAGGAGAAGCTGGTGGTATGCCCCTGGTGCCTTCTCCAGGTCCCTCTGAATCACAGTAGAGGGGAAGAATGCTGCCAGCATCACCATGCTGAGGTGCTGCTGGGGTCCCAGCCATTGGGCAGACTGGAGCTTGCTAAGGGAGGGTGTGCCTCTGAGAACAGCAGGCTATTTTAAAAAGGAATTTGCAGATTAAGGCCTAGACAGCCTAGAGAGCCCTTCAAAAGATCCACAAACCCTAGCAACCCATGTGTTGTATTTATCTCCTAAGGAGCCTTGTCATTAGGCTCAAATTAAAAATGAGCTGTCAGTTTCTATTAATAATTAATGTTGAAATGTTAGCACTTTGAAAGACTGTTTCAAGTGCAACACGTTCCATTTAATGCTGAACAGTTTTATATTTACAGTAATTCCACCTTTCATCCCTTAATGTCAACCTCTAAATCTTTAATGCTTTAATCACACTTCTTATTTTGATATCCCAAGTGAGCTGCTATAACCTGTGTCTGTTCCCTTTCGATCAGGTGCACATTTTATACTGGAAGGTTAGTCAGCAGCACTTGTTAATTATTAAGGAAAACAAAATGCTGCTGCTGGAAAATTGTTTGTTCCCAGCAGTCTGTGTTACCTTTAATCTGTACTGACAAGAAGCAAGAGGAATCATAAAATAATCAGAGGAGCCAGGAGAGAGGATTGTTTGTGAAGAACATTACCCAGCAGAAATGTAGACAGCCTTGATTTGATTCCATAAATGAACCTAATTACTGGGTAGTGTATCGTTCTATGGAAATGTATCTGTAAAATATGTAGGTAAAAGAAAGCCCTGTGCATTTGGAAGCAGATAACTTTTGCTTTTGAGTTGTGCTCCCTATAGTGTATTCCTGGATAGCAGTGACTGACTGAGGCCTTTTGCTGTGCACAAACAACACCAAAAAAAAAAAAAAAAAAAAAAAAATCACCCAATCTGCAGACTATGCCTGTGAGCTAAGTTCTTTATTGTAGCCTTACCATTGTGAATAGGGGAGAATTTTGCAGAATATAGGCCACCTAAATCTGTTACAAAGTTTTCTTTTCAAAATTCTTGCTTTGTTTCCCTGTATGTACACCAGAATACAATACAATACTTGGAATTCTCCTAACTGCCAGACTATTAATGAATATCCTAGAACATTAATGGGTTACAGAGGATGTTAATCTAACCTGTTTAAGTACTGGGATCAGCAGAATGAGATTCTACCTCATGTCTGGCAGATTGATCTGCTCTCTACCAATTTAAGTTATGAATATTTTTCAAGCACTCATTGTCTGGGATAGGTGCTTGAGACCAACCTCATTATTCCTATGTTTCCACTGGTGCTGTTGTATGGAGAAGGCAGGTGGATGTTTCCCTGTGACAGCTCAGCTTGCCCTTTCCTCTACAAAGGCTGAAGAGTGGGTATGCTGCCTGTGGCCTCTGGGACCCCATATTGACAGGCCTCAAAATGCCCTAGTATGGGACCGTGTCTTAATCTTGTGTATCTATCATCAGGAAGATATCTACCCTGAATTTGAATGCTAATCACTCTTTGATAATGTGTTATTTCTTCTATTTTCCCTGCATCCTGAAATACGTGCTCCTTTTCTTTCATCTTGTTCATAGGCAAGTTGCTCATAGGCACACCTGAAAAACTCTCCTTTGGCTTTGCATTGATAACTAAGGTTTCAAATGCACCACACGACTCACACAGCAAATAATACCTTGCTGTATGAGTATCTGTTTGAAATCGGGGGACTGTTAAACTGAGGCACTCCAAAAAATTCTCCATCCTGTTTGGCCTCACCATTCCCTCTCAGGCAGAGGGAGTTCTGTATTCATGGATTTTGTACCCATCTTACCCAAGTGATAGCAAAATCATGATGTGCTGAGTGTATTTTCTTCATTTCTAGAAGCATTTCCACCTCGTGTGTACTTCAGTGAGACTAAACTGGAGTAAAGGTAGGATTTTCTCAGCCTCTGAACTTTTGCTTGTATTATCAGCTCTCAGTGTATTATCTGCTTCTTTTATCAGGCTTCCATTGGCTGGGCTTTTTCTAATTACTTGAAGAATGGATAAAGTCCTATTAAGTTGTCTGTGACTAGAAAAATAATTACTGCACTGATACTTGTAGTCCTCACTGGATCGTAAAAAACTCATTCAGAGTATACTGAACCTCTACCTTGCACATCAAAAAAGAAAAATTCCTGCTGCGACATTATCATGCAAGCATCCAATTTTGTCCTTCCATACTGTGGAGATGTGCACAACATGCAGGAAAATGTTAAAAATAAAAGATGCCCAACAGGAAAAACCAAATGGACATTTGTATTATGTGTACATTGTTTGTCACAAACATGATTAGTGTGTATATATAATAGATGTAGTGTTAAAGCACAGTGGGTCTTCAAAGTTTACAAGTTTGTTATGAATTGATTTATTCATTAAATGCTTTGTTTCTATGACAATTTTATTAGTTTGCCTCTGGTCTAAATACATATAGGCATGGCAGGAATTCCACAGTACAAAACAAATTACACGCTACCACCTGAATAGCTTGATGCCTTTAGGGAATGTACAGAAATAGTCCACAATGAGGGCAGAAATCACCACAGACTGTGCCAGTATGAGAAGTCTTGCTTAATAAGGAAAAATGCTTAAAGGTCCTCCACAGTTTCCAACTATGCAATGAAAGGGAAAGATGGAAATGAAGAAGGGAATCTGGTAGGAAAACATAAAAGGGACCCAAAATCCAATTGCAGAGATAACTGGTCTTTTCAAGAAAAAGCCACAGATCAAGCACCAGCACTCTCTCCCACAAATAACAGAGTTTGCAAGAAGCTATTAATATTCAGATCTAGAGCCACTAAAGAAATTGGAGAGCTATTGTTTATGAGAAATTACTGTGAAAGTATAGTACATTAGTTGATAAAAGGATAGGGAGGCTTGCTGGAATCAGAGAAAAAAAAATCTGTGAGTGGAGCAAATGACAAAAGGACAAAGTCAAATATACAGAAATTATAACTAAGACAGGGGCTGGGAACATAACTCTTATGGAGGTCTGAGACCTGACAGGAGAATAAAACTTAAAGCATGGAAATTGCAAGTTATGTAGCAGGGCATCTAGGACTATCCCCTGTGGCATATGGCTCTCACCAAAATAATGTCCTAAGCTATGGTAAAACAACAGTGCGTTGCCTGCTTCTGTCCTGTGTGATACAAAGCTTTTTTGGAAATGACAAGCAAACAAGGGAGTCTGCAAAACAGGCTCTCCTGCTCCATCATCCATTATCTATCTGCTTTTCAAAGCCATAAATATCAGAAGAATCAGGAAGCACACTTCCATTACAGAAACAAAATTTTCAAGCAATGTTTCTAAATCTAAACAAAGATGCATAAAATTCTGGATTGATTTAGAAAATCAGTGTGAGAATTTCAAAGGGATCGTCCTCTGCCTAGTCTGAAAGCCACCATGCAAACACCTTATGTTAGAGCAAAGCAGCACAAATGCAAGTCTGGTAGCCACAGACTGTCCCACCAGCTCCTCAGCCTCTCTGAAGAGCCTGTGATGTGCAGGTGACACTACATTTCCATACTCACTTGGCTCAGACCAGATTTTTGCCTGCCATTTAGCTGTTGGGATGTCATTCATTGAAGTGCCACTGATTTCACCTCTTAACATGAAGTGTGCAGAGACTGGGAGCAGGATGGGCAGGTTTTGTATCACTATGGGCTTAAGGACACATTGCCTCCCTTGCACCACAGTGAAGCCAGACTGCAGAGATAATAGGGTTCAGTTATTGTGATTCAGCTCAGTAATGAGTTCCAGATAGCTGGGTAACTTTCTCATTTATTAATTAAGTAAACTTAATCACCTGCTCTGAAAGGTGACCACGCTGACACCGACAGGAGCCATGTGAGGGCCAGGACCCTGAGTCTAGAAAGCACAGAGAAGGAAGCAAAGGTAGAGGAGGTGAAGCCTTGGGCATCTGTGCTGGGCACACAGCGTTCATACTTTGCTGACACTCTGCAAGTGCTGAAGCCATTTGACTAATTTGACATGGAAGCACTAATAAAATAAAAAGCTTCTCCAATTAGTGCATACTCTCTATTATTTCTGACTTGTGTTCTGACCCGGTCTCTTCCATATTCCTAATTGCCTGGGCTGCGCTAAATGATGTTGCCTTCCACACAGTTTTATGAGCTGTCGTCTCCTACAAAGGGGAGAATTATCTGTATCAGTCTCCATGATTGATCTGAAATGACTGTTACTTCAGCTGGTCAAACTGCATATTTACAAAATATGGAATATTTAGAGACAGAATCCAAAGAGAGGGAAGGGTCACCTATTTAGACAGAGGGCTTTATCCTCAGCTATGCATCCTTTTGTATCATGCTTGCTTCAAGGCTGTTCATAGTGCTGGAGTAGCAATAGAACAATGCCTCTATCAGCTATTAAAATAAGGCAATATCTAGTAATTAAGAAAACCTAGAAGTCATCTTTACCCTGCATGCTGAAAGACAATGGGGGTTGATTGGTTTGTTTTTCTTTTGGTATTCGTTTCTAGATATTCTGTCTCCTGCTTGTGGGAAGAGCAGTTGCCCTTTCAGGATGCAGTCTGGATAAAAAAATATATTAGAAAATCTCTCTTCTCTCTGAAGAAAGATTTTTGGGGGTATTCCTTCTGCACTCTTCTTTTTCTTACTGGTTTTACCCTTATTTGGTAGTAATAATACATCTTCAGTGCAGCTTTTAAGGAAGCACAGAGGCTGGGCAGCAGGACAGGATACCCCTCAGGTCTGACTTAAGCTAAGGTAGGGAGCCAAAAATAGTACTAAACCTCCCTTAAAAGACCGGAGCCTTCACTCAGCACTTCTGAAATATATACTGGCTATTGAGTGCTCTTCCCAAGAAACCCAGCAAGAAAAATACTGCTGGGCAAGGATACTGCTTTGCACCAGATATTTGGCTGCCAGAACAACCCTGGGAGCTCAAGTACCTGGCCAGAAGCCCTCCACTATCAGCACTGGGGAGATATCCTGCCAGTGTCTACACCACCTGGCTGTTATGTTACAATTCTTTGCACATCTCATTTTCAGGAATTGGAAGATTTCTGGGACATGCATGACAGGGAGTGCTGGATTTCCAGAATCCAAGTAAGGTTATGGTTCACTCACGGTGCCTTCACATGAATTCTGGTTGTACTGTGCCCACGTGGCTCCTAGTATCTAATACACACATTTCAGTAAAAGGTGGCTTTTGACAGACCACTTGACAGTGGATTTACAAAAAATTTTCAGACGTCCCTTTTCCCTCCTTATCATAAATACTTATAGGCCCCTTTCAAATATTTTCTGAGCTACAAAGGAAAATGTCAGTTTGTCCTATAACCACAATATGAAATTAAATTATTTAATGATGGCTATAAAACAAATGTAACAAAGGGAAAATTGCTCTGAACTTTCTTGAAACTGTATTCAGGAAATATTTGCTCTTTATCTGACACACCATCATTTACTTCCTCGGCCCTCAGAGAACTACAGGATGGCTGAACTGTCAATATATTAGAAATAAAAAAATCATAGACATGGAAAGTAAATTCTGACATTTTTAAACTAATGGTGTAGTTCAACTAATGCACTGCATACCTAACACTCAAAAGTCTAGAGGGAAGAGCTTAATGCACGTTTTAAATCTCTGTGTTTCAGTCATACATTAAGTGATGTCATATCTGTGCATATATGTATGTGTGCACATATGTCATGTATGTTCTGTCATAAGTTAATACCAGCAGTACTTTACACACAGTCAAATGTTTAACAAATGCCTCTGTTCATGGCCTCTCTGGATTTGGGCTTGTGTGTGTGCACATATGTGCCCACAGAGGGGTTATGAACAGATTCCGTTTTTCATTAAGCAAGTGACATTTTCATGCTGGTGCAGCATCTATCTATCTATCTATCTATCTATCTGTCTATCTATCTATCTTCTTTCTGGCAAAGCTGTGTGCCTTTCAGTCAGCATCTGACTAAAGATCAATGAGAGAAAGCTTTTTGAAGGTGCTTTCAGGTCCTGCAGCAAGGGAGATGATCAGAAAGCTGCCATAAGCTTCAGACCCACTTGACAAATGAGGAACTATTTTGGCACTCTGTAAACTGCTGTCACATCAGTTAGAAACACTAATTAGAACTACTTTGCTACTGAAAGTGTCCAGTGCATTAAATACCACTTCTGCTTATTGCAATTAGCTTATCCATTGACTTACGCTTCATACCACAAGACTATCAAAGATGGAAATGCATAAGGGATTGTTTAATAATTTATGAGGGAAATTAGAACTGAATGGCAAATAGCTTTTGCCTGCTACCCTTTGACCTCTTATTCCTTGCAGAGCACGAAGCTCACACATGAAATGTGTTCATCCTCAGTTTTGTCCAGCTGGAGTAGAGTCAACAACCTGAGATGCTCAAGTAGTAAACAACAGATTAGGTCGTCTTTTTCTCAGAGTGATGTGGAGATGGTGATGTGGGTAGCTTTTGAGAAGCAATTGGACATAAGGCTATCACACAGTCTGTAAAGCAAGAGAATTTAATGCTCTGCCTGCACTGTTCTCTAGAATGGTTCGTATTATTGATAAAGCAGCAAGACTTTGTTAAGTAATCTATACCATGTGGAGCTCAGAAAAGGAAGTGATGATTTTTAATCCTTTCCTTTCTTCACAAAGCAAACTTTTACATGACAGAACCTAGAAAAAAATGAAGTTGATTGTAAAGACTGAGACAACTTTGGATTTTTCTTCCAGAGTCTGAATCTGTTATGTTTCAGTACTCTTTAGGAACCAGAAAAAGGAAATGAAAGTTTCTTCGTGCTCTAAGAGACAGGGGACACCCAGCCACTTTTTGTTCTTTGAGGCCAGCTCAAAGAGTACTTGCTTCCCAAGCACTAGTTAAAATAGGGATGTAGCATACACGTTTTCCCCAGAAGTGTTCATTTAAACCAACATATAGAAAACAAAGTAGCACTGGGACAGTTTCACCTAAAAGCTCCTGACAGGATTCACCTTCAATGATCTGATTCCAAATGCATGAAATTCTTTGTTTTCAAATTCCTTTATAAACCCACTTAGTGATCAGTGCAGAATATTCCCTGTTTGTCTGAAGTCCTGCAGCTTAGCAGACTGCTCCATAAAGAAGTATTTGTGGAGAAAAAGTAATTACTATTTCATTTTCAATCTTTAAGTGACAGCAGGTGAGTGGATCAGGTGAGTGCTTTGGTCCCAGGGACAAGCTTCTTCAAGAGTGGTACTGCTCTTCTGGATGCCATAGCAAGAACATGAAGGAGATACTGATATTTCTAGAAATTCACTGCAATGTTGAGAATTTCTGGTTGTTATGGAACTGTGACCATGCTATGGGATCTAAAGAAAACTTTTGGGGTTCAGCTGTGACTCCACTGTCACCACCAGTGA
This sequence comes from Heliangelus exortis, assembly GCF_036169615.1. Taxonomy (NCBI): domain Eukaryota; kingdom Metazoa; phylum Chordata; class Aves; order Apodiformes; family Trochilidae; genus Heliangelus; species Heliangelus exortis. Next base: position 18,768,627 of record NC_092429.1, on the reverse strand, counting down.
AGTTGCTATTGATGGCTGTGGAGCTGAGGGCCTGCACCTGGGCAGGAGATGTGGAGGCTCTGTGTGTCCCAGCCTGTGGGACTTTGCAATCTTTCATACTAATTTTCTGCTTTTTAAGACTGGTAACCTTAGATCAGAGAGAAATACAGGATTATTCTTAAGCATGATAAAATTTAACTTGGCATTTCCACAGCAGCCAATTGGGAGGTAAGAGCATAGCTTTACCAAACAGCTCCTGATCTCTAGGATTTACAGATGCTGAAGATGGGGAGGAAATCAGGGCTGCAGTGACCTGGCAAGTGCAATATATGCTCACAGACATCTTCATTGAAAATACATCATTGTTTGCAAATTTTGCGTCACTCGTGCAACTTTGAAAATCTGCATGGTTTGTTTGTCAGGTATCACCTACTGTCAGTCAGACCCTGTTTCGTATTTAGTATCAGTTTTGCTGTCCATTTGCTTGAGACAGGGGTGGCAACATATTCTGTTGCTGGCAAGTTTCAACAGCACCTTGTGCACTGACTGTTTCCGATGAAGCTTCATATTCCTGTAAAAACAGACACTTAGAAAAAAAAATGATAATGCAGTATCAGTTTAACTTGCTACTTCACATGAAACTGCTGAGATAATCTCTGTAAAAGGAACAGCACTTCTTGAGATGTCCAGGGCTGGATGACATGCTGCTCTTTGAGGCTATTTTAACAGTTGGTGCCAACTTAGCTTTTTTCATCATTTAATTACCCCGCTGTAGTGGCTGGCCAAAATTCTTCAATTCCAAGAAGGGATCTGGTTTTTCTGTACCACATGAAGTAAGTAGAATTCATGCTGTCACACACACAGTACCTCCTGAAAGCCTGCCCTTGCCAGGACCATGCTGTATGGAAGAGTTCACCCCCTCTTCAGCCTTTCGCTCCTCAGAAGTGGTGATTGTGCCCAGCCCCAAAAATGGGTTCATGGAGCTGCTTTTCCCATGAGATTGTTTTACTGCCTGTTGTTTGTCAGCAATTCAGGTGCACCTCACTGGCTGCTGGAGAACAAGCTGTGAATGTGTGTTTGTGAAGACTATTGATTGAGACCCCCTCTGCCATGAATGTTTGATTGTCTATATGAAACTATCAGTAATTAAAATTCCTGTGTATTTTCCAGAGGAAATGTTTAAATGCGTACCACACTAGTTACAGTGTACAAGAAAAACAAGTTTATTTTTGTGTTCACTACCTGCTTTTCTGCTTTTGTGTGGTCCACAAATATGTAAATGAAGCATTGGCAATATCTTTTGTGCGATAACAAAGAAAACCTGAAAGCGGAATTCATAAAAGTAACTTTATATATTTTCTATTTTGTGATACCAGAGACATTTGTTTTTTTAAATTATTGCTATTTTTGGTGCCTTTTGTTGTTTGGTAGAAGACTTCTAAGCCCACTAGGTAGAGTTTGCAGTTTACTGTCGGAAAAGGTGTACCAGCCAAATCTCCTAGTTAGGCTTCCTGCTACTGATTTTCACAGGCTGCTGCAGTGAGAAGCTCTGACACTTGGGAAGAGCTGAGGTGACACTTGGGAAGAGGTGAGGTGACACGGAAGAGCTCTGTGCTGAGGTGAAGCATGGCCCTGTCCCATGTTGCTGGAGTGAGGGGGCACCTGTGGCCATCAGGGGTCATGCCTGATGAGGGAGTGTTTGGGTGGGCTTTGTCCCTTTCCACTTTTGAGGGACAGGGTGTGTTTGGGGGGTGGACTCCAATATCCTTTCCCTTTCTGGCTGCCTCATATCTCTCCTTGGGATGCTTCTGGGACTCCCACCCTCCTTGTGCCCCAGCAACCAGTAGGTTGGCTCCTTTTGGTGCAGAGGAGGAGTTACCATTCAATAAGGTAATTTTTTTTACTGTGATAGCAAATGATTAACAGATACATTTTTTTTTATTTAATCAGTGTGTGTATAAAAAGTCTTGACAGAGGCATGCGTGGCTAGGACAGCCCAGTTGAATGCAGTTGGCTGAGGAAGCTGAGGCTGTTCTTAAGTTAGGACAGGGTGGGGGGTAAGTCATAATCAACTTGCCTCGTCTAAGAAATGCACTTGAGAATTCTGGCTGCACGTAGTCCCTTCAAATTTCTGTAGATGGGAAAATTCCAGTGAATATTTTAAAATGGTATTTGAAAATAAATATATAAAAATATTCAATAAGCAGCTGACCAGGAAAAAGCCGTAAGAAAAATTGCTATTGTGTAAAGGTATATAGTTGCAGCAGTAGACTGATACCCAGTAATTTACTAAGTTCTAAAAAAGAGATGACTGCAAAGCATTTGCTAAACCATTCTTTTTCAGCTGACATGTGGTTGGATTATGTGAACTGACTCACCATTTAAATGGGGCTACTGAGATTGGTATGTTATTGATTCAAACAATCCTTGACCCCAGGGATAACACTTGCTGTAACAGAGGAAACTGGCTAGAATTCTCCATCTCTTACTGCATGTGTTATTTGACAAAATGGAAAACAAAAAGATTTGGGGAGGGAAGCATGTGTTAATACCAGCAAAGCCAAGCATCCTTCCCTGAGATGCTTGTTCTGATGAAATCATGCTGATGCTCTCCAGAAGAAAAATGCAGAAGCAGAGACTTTATGTAAGCCTTTGGATTCAGATTTTCTCCCAATCTGCTCTATGTGGATATGTGCACACATGTATACAAATCTACATGTCTGTGAAAGCCATCTGGTTTATTTAGTTTGCATACTTTTCTTTTTTTTTTTTTTTTTTTTTTTTTTTTTTGTACTATTGGTTACACTGAGGTGAAGCTCCAGCTGCAAAAAGCTGTGAAGTCTCCCACTCGGTTTTCTTCAGGGCAGGTGCAGGATTCCCATGAAGTAACATAAGGTTTGTGTCTGTACAGCAAATTGTGCAGCATAATAAATAAAAGTGCAGCAGCAGCAGCCCTTGGAGATGAGCCTCATCACTGCGAGCAACCCCGCAGCTGAGCCAGGAGCTGCCCGGTAGCCTGGGCAGGATTCTGCACACTGCATGGGCCTTGGGCAGGTGCTCTGACTGGTCCTTGCTGATGACCTTGACACCTCAGAGGCAAACACTGGTAAGCAGGAGGGCTGCTCTGCACACAGAGCAGAGTAAGTGAAGGGGGGAGGAAATTTTGTGTTGCTTGTGTGTATTTTTGTCTGTTTTGCTGTCTTTTTTTCTCCAGCCCTTGCGTAGAGCATGTTCTGTGTGTGTCCGAGCAGGGAATTATAACTAGGGTATATAGAAGAAAGAGGGATATATGGGTTTATTATGGGATTTGGATGCTTCAGGTTTCTCTGGATATGTCAGGAAATTTTGTCCAGAATTTGTGAAAGATAAAAGCTTTTCCTTTTAAGAAAGCCATTGGTGGGCCCTCATCAAATGAAAAATGAGTAGCACAGCAGACTGTTGATTGCAGTCTTAAATTATTTGAAAACTTGCACATTTTTTTAAGGATATCATCCCTAGGCCTCTCTGTAGTCCAGGCACTAAGTCTATTTTCTCAGCCCATCATTCATCAAATTCCCACCAGTGATCAGTCTCCAGACACTGAGCAGGTAGCCTGGCACTTGCTTAAGAGGGACTGCATGATGCTGCAGCTGTTGAACAAGTACTTTATCAAGAATGATTTTCTGGCTTTTTATCAACTATTTCAAATCCCAGGATGCCAATCTGTTGCTTCTGTTTTAGTTATATGAAAACAAAACAAGATGCACTTAAGTTTTAAGAACCAACTACTTATAATACTATTTTCCAATGTAAACATCTATCCATCCATCCATCCATCCATCCATCCATCCATCCACCCTCCGTCCTTCCTAGTAGATGAAAACAACCAATCCTTTTACTCTTTCATATGCAAAAACTATGTTATAATCACTGAGTATACATCAGGTCAAAGTAGAATCTGATGTATGGAAAATAAATGTTCTGAATAAAAACATGGATTACCACAGGATTTTTCCTACAAATATGCTATATTCAATATGATTAGAAGCCTCAGAACTTGTCTTCTGATCAAAGTGAACATCCTGTTTTTCTATGCCCATTTTATAAGCAGGTTGAAGAAAATGTCCCATTTATAGCTTTTTGTAGCCACAAAAATTCATTATAATCATTTGGGGAAAGGGGCAAGTGGCAATGTGTTATGGCTGATATTCCTGTAGTCTCTCCAGTGCTATTGAAACAAGTCTTTGGAAGGCTGAAATCTCCCTCTGTGAATGGTATTGTGGAAAGAAATCCTTTTGGCATGGAAATATCTGCATGAAGCAGGTGGATGTAAGCTCTCTTTGAAGAGAAGCAGCTCACAAGTTCATGCTATATAGCTGGTAGGTTCTGTGGTGGGAAGGAGTTGAACTGGGGAGCCTTGTGGGATATTAGCTTTTGGAGATACTTTCCGTGCATTTTCAGGCAGGTTCAAGCCATTTTCTGGCCTTTTGAAGATTTTCTAAAGCTGTGAGTCAGAAAGCATTGGTGTTAGGTCCTGATAGTATTGAATGGGTTACGTACAAGATGTTTCATTTGCTTTTCTGTGTTTAGATGATGGTCTGCTAGTGCCAAGTGCTTGCAGCCAAAAAAATTTAACAGAAATGGGTATTACATGGATGCAAAGAAAAGCTATGCATACAGAAATGTTATTTTCCTCTCAGGACCCAGAACTGTGTCACTGAACTACCGTTGTCATGTTATATAACAGGCCTGCCATGCCCAAAAAATGCAATGGCTGTGTTCTCCTGGGATCTGTAACTCCATTCAAAGTACAGTGAGACAGCAGTGCTTAAGTGTGCTTTTTTTTCCCAGCTGTAAAAAACATTCAGTAAAGTCTTCACAATTATTCCTAGATGGATCAACATAGCATCAAATAATAGTGCACAGTTCATATGAGTCATACTGAAGCTCAATCTACAGTGACACATCAGCAAGTTTTTGGAGTACCTCATTTCCTATGAGCCAGATTATTTCTTCATAAATTGTGGACAACAAATAAGATTAGTTTACTCTTGCCTTTGTTGCTGAATGTGGCGAGCTGATGTGTGAGTAATGGAGCAGACAGCAATCTGTTCCAGAGCCTCTGCAAAATTTTCCATTGTTTGGGGAACGAATCAGCCCATTCTCTGCATGAAAGCGAAAGTCACGCTTAGGAACTTGATTTGTTGCAATGATCTTTAATGCATTGCACCACTAGTGACATTTGAGCAGATATTGGGGTCCTTTGTGTGCTTTGCGTCAGTTTTATTTTCTTGCCAGGAAATTGAAACACCTGTATATGTAAGGAAGTCAATCTTTGATTCTTTCTAGCCCAGAAGTGTGCCTGCTAACACGCTTCAGATCACAGACTGCGTTCACAGAGGGACAGAACCAGGGTATGAAAAGTTGCCTAATGATTTTAAGTTTTATCTTAAAATTTACTTTAATTATATGAGTATTTTGGGAGCTCAGAGCAGCATTTAGAAGGGCATGGCTTTAACTATGCTCACATGGCTGCTGGATCAGAATTGATTAGATACAGCCTCTAAAGTAAGACAGGACTAAGAGAAAAATCTAACTTGTGATTTCATGTGAGTTCATGTGATTTGATCAGTACTAACCTGAATGTTCCTTCCTCCCCAAGAAGCGAGATTTGGTTTAGCAGGGTAATTCTACCTGGACTGTGTATTTCTAAAGTAAACAGTAGGCATCTTTTTAAAAAACCCTTTAACCAGGAGAAAGACCCTGGAGACAGAGTTGAAAAATAAAGGGGAAGAAGAGGGAAAAGTGGTGGAGATGAGGTTAAACCATGAAGGCACCTCTGCCTACCAGGATGTGAAAATAGAGAATTCTATATTTTCCCTTCTAATTGAAGATGAAGAACATGTTTTCCCTTTCCCTGTTAAAAGTACATCACATACGTTGGAAGTAATTCACCATTGTCAGCTGATACTGTAGGTTCTGGATAGGCAATAAGCAAGAGCTTATTCCTCTAAATGCCTCAGAACTCTGAAAAGGGCATGTGAAGAGGAACTGCCACAGAAATGTGTGGCAGGGAGGCCATAGACTGATGGTAAGGAAAGGGTGGTAAATATGCCATCATTCTTCATTCTCTAGCAGCATGGGTCACTATAGGATCAGAGATTAAGGCCTTGCTGGGTTTAGGGGTAGGCAACGAGACTGCATTTTGCCCTCTTGTTGACATATTGATCGCTTCTCAGCCCAAGAAAAACCTATCCATGGCAGCATGCTCCGTGGCTATGTAGACACGGCAGACACAACAGATACATAGCAGTATTGTAACCTTGCTCTAGAGACAGCAGATCTGCAGTCACCACTGCTTGGCTCAGATCTTTCATGGTCTCCTCAAGGCTCTTGCCATTCTGGCAGATTTCTGCCATGGTGGGACCAGTTGGGTGCAGGTGAGTCCCAGAGGTCAGGGTTATACACAGCTGGGGAGGAACGAACGAAGTGACAGTCTAGTGGCTGAGAAACAGCAGTGTCAAAAAAAAAAACCAAACATGTTTTCTTTTAAGATTTCTTATAAATCTTAGCTCTCTTAGGGCAAACTCATTATGGCCTAAGGCAACTTTTTCGGTGTTTGGGATTCTAGATTGGCAGGGCAGTGCCTCCAGCCCTGAGCAGAAAGCCATGCCAAGCTGAGACAGCTCTGCTTCTGCTTGGCAGGACATCTGTGACTCTCCCAAGCTATGTTCAGGTTGTACTTTCTGCATGTTATGAAGCATTTCTGTTTGCTATGTCCTACAAAAATACTTTGGTCTTCCAGTGACCAGAGCCCTGCAGCTGCCTGCACCTTGCCCAGGAATAACCCACCTGATGTTTCCCTCAATAGGGAAAAAAGGGACTTGCCCAAGGCCTCCCAGCACCTCAGGAGCTCTGCAGAGTTGGTGCATGGTCATGGTATAAATCCCAGGTGTCCTCTGGAGGCTGAAAATGCTGAGCTGCCCCCAGAGAGGTGCTGCCAACTCTGATTATTCCCATCCGCTTAAAAAGTGGCTGGGAAATGCTGGTGAGAGGTTGCTGCTGCTGCTGAAGGGGTTAATTCTTCTGTTTTTTCTTGTTTTCCTCTTCATTTTCTCTTGGCTCCTCAGAGAGAAATGTGGGCTCAGCTTACAGGGAGTTAGGACTACGCCAAGCTCTTTTTTAAAGAAAAGCCTGAAATTGCAAGGAAGGATTTTACTCCTTTTGTCTGCTTTTCTGTAAAAGATGCTCATTAAAAGGAGAGGCTGAATTTCAGCTGCAGGTCTTATTACAGAGGTAGAAACCAGCTCTAAAGCTCGACTTTGGATGCTGATTTACTCTGAAGCTCGTGTTGAAATTCAGATTTAGTCTGGTCTAATGAGCACTGTCAGAAATATGCTGCACAGGATATTTCTGGGCTATACCTGGGCTAAATTAACTCCTGGCAGCTTCTGGTGGCAATGTTTCTGAAGCACAGCCTGTGGGGTGTTTTTTTCAGGGGTCATTCGGCATTGTCTCACCACAGAGAAGAGCACTATTGAACTCCTTGGAAAAGCTATGAAATTTCATACACTGGATGCAACCCCAGGAGACTAATCCAGCCACAAACACTATCACTCTTAGATTTGTGTTTCATTCAAGAAGTCATGAAGCAATCTATTTTGCCAGAAAAAAAATAATCTTTATTTTATCATCTTCCTGAGTATTTTCCATGAGAACAAAATTTATCAAAAAATGCCTGAGATCTTTGAGCAAGATCTCAATTGTGAAGAAGATCATTACATTGGTTGTGAACTTAGCCCTTCCTTGGATTTTTCTGCTTCTCATTTTTACTTAAATAGAAATATTAAGGAACACCTAAGTGTGCTCTTTTACTATTGCCCTTTTTTTTTTTTTTTTTTTTTTTTTTTCCTATAGAGATTGCTCATAATCCTACCTGCTACCATTTTCTGCTTTAAAAGGTTCTTGCTTCTTATTGCTGTCAGGATAATGCTGCATCATTGCACCTAACTACCAATAAATAGAAATGCAGAGCCATGACTCCTGTTCAAAAGCATGTAGGCTCCTTTATACTGTTTCAGTATATACAAATATATCTTCCAACTTGTAGCTGTAGTACAACATCTGAATTACATCATGACTTATTCTTTCTATTAAAGCTGTGTTGTCCTTGCCATTATCCCCTTTTCCAGTAAATGAGTCCAATGAAAAATTGATTCTAGCTGTATTGGACTGCAGCAAAATAACAAAAGATGATTGTTACATTATCAAAGTCCTCCCTGCTTCTGTAATACAGGAATTGAAAACACCTGTCTTTATCTTCTCAATCAATATTGCAGCTGAGTCACATTTTCCTGGAAAACACTTTAAGGTATCCATGTATGTTATTTAGATTTAACAAATGCATTATTCAGGCTGTCTTCATTTATTTTGATTACCTGAGATTGCTCTGCCATCCCTGTGAGTTATATAAAGCCTAATATTAAATGCCACACCAGACTACTGTGTCAGAAACAGTATCAGATGGCTTCTCTTATGTGAAGCAGTGCGACAGCTGAACGAGTACACTTTGTAAAATGTATGTGGAAAACTTGTGTTCACCAGGGACATTTCATTGCATGCTGCTCTCTTTCTGAAAGGCAGAGTAGGGCAGAGGGCTCTACTTAATGGTTGCTAGAACAGAATGACCTAATTGGAGGCAGATTTGGGGAGAGTGACAATGGTCAGTCAAGCCTGCATTTCCAGCAAGGATAAGCCAGTGTTGTATAGCTAAAACTGTTAGCTGTGCTTTACAGCCATGCTTTTTAATATTTTTAACAGGCAATGCTTAAGAGCAGCTAATTTACTGCATGTCCCAGTAGCAGTCAAAAACTATTGAGCAGCTAGTAAGTACAGAGAAATAAGTGAGCAGCTCTAGAGACATGGCCATCATTTCAACATGGCATTTGCATATTCCATCTAATGCCTGAAGTCAGATGACTAAAATTAGTAGATCTATTTGGATGTGTGGAAATAATTGTAATTTGTTTTGCAGCAATCAATTTGTGATGCTTTGATTTCCCATTCTACAGAAGTAAATTATTAAGGGGCAAATACTATTTTCAAGATACTTTTTATCATTCCCTACGCTTGAAGTTTTGTCAAGTTTGACCCAAAATTCAGCTATAAGTAATAAATACTAAAAAAATATATAAAAAACAAATTAAATATGAGAAATGCAAAGGAAGGAGGGACAGCAGGATAGAAACTTGCTAGGAAATGTGACCATCATAGGGGCCTCTTCCACATCCACTGGCAACAGTCATATGAAGTAAGAGCTTGTCAGGCCGTGTATGGAGGGTAGGGAGCGGGATGAAGGGCTGAGCTGTTCTTCAGAAATGCTTCCATGGTTCTTCACCACCAGAACTGTGCTCTGGCAATTCAGGTGAGACATGGGCTCATCGGATCTGTGGTGTCCCTGTCTCAGCAGAGGCAGTGATGGCTGCTGCAGTGGTGCAAGGGGCATTTTCTCCAAGACTTGAGGCTGGAAAAAGGCAACAGGGAGAGGAGAGACAATCATCTGAGTCTGCTCCAGCTCTTCAGCTCCTTAACTGGAGTTCTGCCAGGGCAGAAGGGACATCCTTTGTATTCAGAAGAGGTCTTGCACCACCCCTGAATAAGGAGATGCTAATATTCCCCCTAATATAACTGGTGTTGACCCACAGTGACACACGCTGGGGAATGCAGGAGAGAGCAAGCCAAGCAGTTCAAATTGTGGTCTGTACCTGAGGCTGACTCACGCCAAGCCCAGGGAAACCCCTGCACAGCCCTGAACAAGAGGCCACCCCTGCTCCAGCAGCAAAGGCAGCAGGGTCCCAGCCTATGCTTCTCATGCTTTTGCCATGAGGATGTTTTTTTCTTCCTTTGTTTAAAACCTTTGCTTTGTATTTTATCAGAGGAGAAAAAAAAACCAATCTGCTTAAAAATTAACTTCAAAGCCCCTAGTCATTGCACAGCTACAAGCACAGAAGTGTTCTCTCTCAGTCTTTTAATTTTTGGTTTTGGTTTTTTTTTTTTTAAACAGCTCCGTACAGAAGGACTGGGCTGAGTACAGTATGAGTACAGTATTCCTTCACTCAGACCCTGACTGTGCTGTGCTGGCATCCAGCTGTGGCTGGAGGCATGTCCCTTAGCAGTATGCCCTTGGACAGCCCTGTTCCAGCCCAGTTGTCCCACTAGTGCTAAGTCTTTCTATGATCCAGCAAAGCTGCAAGTTTTCTGCACTGGCTTGTTGCCTGTTCCTCAAGCCCTGGAGACTTCAGGCATCAGTGCAGGGGCACTGAGGTGAGGGAGGCAGCAGAGAGGTGCTGCAAGTCCAAAGCTGCCCTACAGCTGGCCTGGCCAACTATGGGGATAACTCAAGCATCTGAGGTTTGCTTTGGCTCTGATGGGACCCTGAAAGCAAGGATGCCTATATGAAAAGTTTTAACCTTCAACCAGCAGTATAGCATTGGTGCCTCAGTGAGAATGGGCTTTCTCAGGAGCTGTGTTCATCTCTGCTGCCAGGACAGCTTTGCTGGTAGCATTTCAGGGCTTCTACTTCTGATCCCAGCTGGGACAAAGGGAAGGATAGGGAAAGATGTGTGAAGAAGTGTGCTGAACCTGGGTAAAGGCTATTCCTATTGGCAGTTAACCTCTGTCCCTCCCTCCACCTCCCTGTTCCCTGGGGAGAGGTGTACACAGGGAGCACATAGGCTGTGGTTTCCTCCTGCTGTGTGTGTGGAGCAGATTCTGCCTGGACCAGGGCACCTTGGGCTGCCAGGAGGGGACTTAGGCCTGTGAGAACCTGCAGACCATGGATGTCCCACTGTCTGCAGAAACAAGCTGTGAAGCTGCTGGTTAGCTCCTGGCCTTAATACATTCATAATTCCTTGTAAACATAACCAGCAGGTGAACGAAAAACTGAGCTTATGATGGGAATCAGCCTTTCATTATGGAATTTTGCACCTATTTAAAAAATATATGCAGGAGTACATTGCTGATTATTTTAAGAACCTATGCAAATGTATTGATTTGCAGTAGGAAAAGCTTGCTGTGATGTGTAAATTAAGCCATTTAAATAATCCTGTTTGGTAACTGAAGCACCAGCTCTGTTTACTCTGTGATTAATACCCTATTACCTACTGTAGTCTTATAATTGCACTTGTGGTCCTTACAGCTCCAAAAGAAGTAACTGGCTCTCCACTTGCTTGTCTTTACCAGCAAATAACACCACCCCCACCCTTGCACTGTCTGGGCTAGATTTTGGTTGTTGCTATTTTATAATTCTCCAAAGTGTGTCAGTTGCATCGTGGGCCAGGCAGGTCCATCTCTCCTTGTCAGGACAGGACACGGTGGCCTCATTCATGCAGGGGGCAGGATGCAGCCAGGGCACCAGTGTTTATGCTAAGCTCTGCTCTTGATTTCTACAGATGCCTGAAGAAATGTCTCTCTGCAGGCAGAGTTTTCACCCGAATACTTGTGCAAAGTGTGACTAGGGATATATTCTGTTTCACTCCCACCTTGAGTCAGCAATGGGTCAGATGTAACTGAAGCTTAGACAGACTGCAAAGCTTTTATATGCTCTGCCACATGAGCATTAGGAGGCTGCTTTAAGAATAAACCAAGGGGTATATTAACACACAAAGCCTGCAAATGTGTTAATTTTCAGGCAAAAACACATTCATGTACAGCCTCCTGTGTCTGTTACATCAGAGCTTAGCAATTGCTGCCTCAAGTACGTGCTTGTAAATGTTTGCAGTGCCATGGGGTTGAGGTCTGAGGTAGTGTAAGTGGTTCCCTATCTTGGGCTTATTCTGAAAAAGTGGCACTGCACAAAATAGCACATCAGATAGATGAGGGCTCCTTTCACAGATGCTTTTAGTGAATCAAAAATTTGAGAAGAAACTTTTCTCTGGTGGACTGACTTTTCCTTACCCCATTTTGATGATAACACGTATGCTTTCACCAAGTTGTTCTCAAATCTCCTTTTTCTTAATGATAGATTAAAAATAATTGAATAATTGAGGGATTATTTGATGCAGGAATAACACACATATCTATCAAGGTAAAACCACCCTGACTTGTGAAAGCCTGTGGCATTTGCCCATTTAGGAAACTACATGATTTTAGGACAACCAGCAATTGGCAGAGACAAGTGATATTAAGACAAGTGGCTCAAAACTACAACTCAGTCCCAGTAGGCCATGCTGCATCCTTTCTGGGAAAATAAAATGTTCTAAAACTTCCAGATGAAACCAGAAAAAAAAAAAATTGAATTACATGCAAATGTTAAAATGCATGTTTTAGTTCTCACATTTTTAAAATTTAAGAGGTGCTGAGCTTTACTGACAGTTTTCTTGGCAGCAAATGAATTCTAAAGATGCACATGCAAATATTTGTCAAAACTGAATTTTCAATTTTGCATGCATAAGGATTACTCCAGAAGTGCTGGCATGCTCACTTACAGAAGAAAAGTCTTATCATGTGGCACATCTGGCCAATCACAGCAAAACTGTTTATTTTTAATTTTAAATATTCTGATTAATCCATAGAGTAAAAAAATATAGTGAAGAGAAAGTCACTGAATATATTTGAATAACAAATAAATTCAAGATGGTGTGATTGGCTTATATATAGTCCCTGAGCAAGGAGAGACAAAATTAATCAAATAAATTATTCATTTTGAATTATTTGTTCAGCTCTGTTTTTACAAGTGGAGGCCTAATATTGACATCTGAATTTTGCAGCTAGCTACAAAGCTCTCATAGCATTCCCTACCCTCCTGGCAGCCACCACGTTGATTTGGGTCTGACTTCACACGTGTGCACAGCATTTGTGATGATGATTTATTTTCTGTGAAGGAGTTGCTAAAAGCAATTAGGTCTTGAGTAGCAGGCACTGAAAGTCCTAACTTGCTCATTGACCAAAAGGTATTCCAAATGTAATGTTGCCCATTCCTACTAAATCATTACAATGCAAAAAGCAATCCTCCGCCTTGGCCTTTGAGCAGAATTGGATTCAGGTTAGAGTGCATCTGTACACTTATCCCAACAAGCACTCAGCATGGTTGTCCTAATTGCACCCCAGATATCTAGACAGTATTTAGATAAAGGATTTAATGGCTCTACTACCAAAAGTCTGTTAGCCTTTATTACATTTATTTTCATCAGAAAAACTAATCATTGTGTTCTCTGAGATAAATACAGCAATTAAAATATAATTCTTCTTTCTTTGAGAGCTATGTGATGTACAGTGCTTGCCTTGTTTCATAAAGGAGGGAGAGCAGAAAGTTGAGCTATTTAAGTGTTTATCAGTCTTCTGACATTAATAGAGCTCTGTAGTAAAAGCCAAAAGGGGCAGCGAGTTCCTAGGCAGGGCTGTGCAAGTCCTCAGCAGTACAGATCTGGACTGGGTGGTCAATGTGGTGGTAAGGGTGTGGGGTCTGGCTGGGACAAACGAAGGACAGGGTCTGACACTCATCTGAAGTCCCAGGTCTCACCATTTCTGTGAAACAACGCAGCAAGGTGCTAGAGCACCATTCTCTTCCATCTGCTATGGGCAAGCAATGGAGTGACAACTGGTGCTGCAACGCCTTCTTGCTGAGGGGAATTTGAAGTGCTAAATGATTTGTCTCTGCTCCAAAACCTGTGAACAAACTCAGGGCTTTGCTCCGTGCCTGCCAGCCATGCCTCCCTGCCCAGGCAGCAGCTGGGGCCACGCGGGTGCTCCCCAAGGCTGGGCAGGGGCCAGGGCTGGTGCGGAGGCGGGTTGTGAGGGGCTGCTGCAGTATGGTCTGCTCATTTCATAAAAGCCACCAGATGATTGTGAGTTTTGTTGCCAAACCTGAATACATCTGAAACGTGAAAATGCACAAATGTAAGTGGCACTGTCAGCTCTTTAAAAATCACATTTTCTGCGGTCTGCAATACTTGTTCTGTTCCATATGTGGAGGGATTTTATGAAATGTTCCAGGCAGAAGGTGAAAAACTCAGTGGTGTACTGGCACGATTAAGCTATCTTGCATGAATGCAATGCTTTCCACTTAAAGTGACTTGTATAAGTGGAAATATTATCCCCATTTCGCTGATGAAGAAACAAGCCCAGCGTTTCCTTTGAGTCACATCCAGTGAGGAAGGATAAAGCCAAGAATGAATGTGCTGACACACAGGATTTCCCACTGCCACCAGACAGGTTGTCTCCACTGAGAATATTTCATTCCGATTTTATAGTCGTCATCTCCCTGATTAAAGCACCATCTTACTAACCATTTTATTTCCACAGGATGGAAGGAGAAAATATAGTCTGTATTTTCTCCAATCTGTTGTCCAAAGCATCTCTTAACGTGGCGGGAGACTTTGCACGCTTTACTTATGGTGACTGGGCACAGCTGGAAGAGGTCATGTCCTAAATTAACTGATGCAACTGGTGCCTGTACTAAATCTGTGTATATGCAGGTCTGCAATATATGGAAGCTAGCAAAATGTGGCTCCTGGGAGACTTATGTTGTCTGTACAAAATCATTATAGCTTTGGTTAGAATTGTTAACAATTCAGCAAAATTATATGAGGCATAATTATGTGAGCTATTGATCAGTGCATATTAAGAGAGACCTCCATTTATAGGTCATTATGAAGTGTTACTGGGGCCTCCAAGTGCATCAATAAAATAATTTATTTCTTCACATGGATACTAAAGCAGACTTAGAAAGATGCCATGTGCAGAAAAATGCTTGTGCCAGTAAATTATATTTACATCTGCTGCATATGGATAGATGGGACACAGGCCAAGTATGTGATGGTGGGAAGCAGCTTGCTGCTTCTGTTTTGGGAAAGTTCATCACGGTTGAAATTTTGGACAAATTGGATTCTGAATCAAACTAGACAGAGAGCACTTGATGAGCTCAAAACTTTGGATGCTCCAGAAACTTCATTCAGAATAATATACTATCTCACGTGTCTTATCTTTCCATCAAAGTTCTGAAGACATTTTCTGGTTGCTGATGAGAGCAAGGAAGAAGAGAGGATCTTTCACTGAAATGGAGAAAAATGCACACGATCTGTTTCACTCCAACATTTGTGTTTGGGGACTGGAAAATAGTCCATCTTTGCAGCAATTCAGGTACATCTGCAAAAAAATTAAGGTATGAAAGTCAAACAGTGACAGTGGTGAATCTGGTCTTCCACATTGGTTTGTGCCCAAACTCAATATAAAGACAAATTCAAATAGACTTTTTTGGCGAAGTAAACGGCTTGAAGATGAAGGGTACAGATACAGGCATTTTGTTTACAGAGATGGATAAGTGCAATAAATTCCCTGGCACAAAATCAGAGGCAGATAGGATTCCCAAGAAGGACCTCTTGCCTGGTTTTGCACCGTTTTTTAAGCTCCTGTCCCACTGCCACCTCACTCCATCTGGCAATTGCCAGTGGCAGGCAGAGAATAACTTGGGGTGTTCCTATTAGGGGCTGAGGTCCAGCCACCACCCCAGTGCTCTCTCTCTGGGAGGAGCTGCTTCTGCAGCACGAGGGGTTGGGGCAGGTCAGAGAGCAGCTTTTGCCTTTGCTGGTTGTGGCTTTTGCTTTTCTGAAAGAGCAAGAAGCCAGACCTGCCTCCTGGTGCTGCACTCAAGGTGGGGTAAGAGGACACTGTCCAGAGGATCCACCTGGTGCCACAGGCTGTGCATGGTTGATGCACATGAGAAACAGACTCCATGGTACTGATTCCATTTTCCAGCAAAGAAGAAGTAGTCTTTTCTTGTTTGTTTGTTATTTTGGTTTATTTGGTTTATTGGTTGGTTGGTTGGGTTTTTGGGTTTTTTTTTTTCAGAGAACACACTACGAATTGGCTTCTGCTTAATCTCCAGACCAGCTGATGTCGGCTTAGTGACTCAAGCAAGTGAGGCCACTGCCCTGTAACCCAAATGACATCTGAAGTGAAGCCTGGTGGAGATAGTTGCATTGCCCACTCCTGCCAGGGGCTGGTGCCTGCAGTCCTTTGAAAACTCCTGCAATTTGCAGTATGCCTGGGGAAACATGAGCAGAGGAAGGAGGTAAAAAGAGGACTTGTCAGTTGCTGTGCTGATAGTTTGTTGAATTGAAGTTGTTAAGCATGGGAGAGATGGATAAAAGGGTACCAGGTGCTTTCAGACTTGGCTGCTGATGGGTGTGATCTGTGTTAATGTGACCAGGCTTTGAGAAGCTGTCTTTTGCATGCTGGGAATTAAAGTTCCCCTTGCAGGCAAGGATGGCAGAAGGGTTCAGGAGGAAGTAAAGTTCATCAGTGTGGATTGTGGTGGTGGGGTGTAAAATAGGGCACTTGGAGCTCCCTTCTGCACCTCACCTGTGCACAGCAGTGTGGTGGCAGTGTTCCTGGCTTTGCTTCTCTTGAAGTCAGGGACACCCACTGATCCCTCTGCTTTCCCTGCTCAGGCAGCCTCCTGAACCAGCAAGGAGCACCCTGTACAAGGAGGCCACCACCAGCCTTTGCTGCCCAGGGTGTGCTCATGGACTTCCCCACAGCATATACCACTTTCTCCTGTAGCTGTTTTACTTTAGTCTATGTGCTGAGCCAAGCCCAGTGACAGCTTGGTGTAGTAAATCACAAACTGAAGATTTTGCAAATGTAAAGTAATATTTTCCCATTGCAGACATGGAGTGGAGACCACAGGTTACTGAAGACCTTTTCCCAAGCCCTGGCAGGGTAGCTGTGGCAGAGGCTGGAGCAAACCTGACTCTGCGGGCGGGCTTCTGCCCTCAACTCAGTGACTCCTGGAAAGTAAAACTGCAGCAAGCCCCACAGCCATCTATCAGAAGTAAATACATATTTCACAAGTAAAATGCAAATGTGCCCTGTGTAGTTCTGCAAAATGCACACTCCTGCTGCTGTCACTTGTTTGTGTCTATCCTGTTTTAGATTACATTTTCCTCTCAAATTTAATAATTTTGACAAGTTTATTTCAGCCTGTTCTTAACAAGGAATAAAGAAAAAAAGGAGCAAAATGTTCCGGCAAGTGAATGGCACAGTACTGTGTGGCAAGTTACTTACATTTTGAGACTGTTGAAAATGTTCATACCGAAGTGCATCTTGTTTACCCAAAGAATGGAACATAGTATCTTCTCTGATGAGAAATGAACTGAAGTCCTGGAGCAGCCAATTTGTACGCTGTTGAAAGGTGGTGCTTTCAGGCTAGACCAAAGGACTTTAAAAAAGATAGTAATAAAAATTCCTAGATTAGCAGTTTGAGAATATTCTAGGTATTTTCTTTCTGGATCTTCAGTACAATGGCTACAGCACTTAAGGTCAGCTCAGGTTATGCAGCCAGAGAAACCTCTGGGACAGCTAATCCTGCAGTCTGAGTGAGGACTAGTGCTGGCTTGTCAGCTCTGTTCCACCCTTGGTCTTGCTCTGCCCTCCTTCCCCGCGGCCTCTCTGGCCATGCCCTTCACACCAGACCCTGGAACTAAATAGTATTTGTTATGATTCATGGTGTCTGGGTGTGTATAGGTACTAGCCCTGGGCTCCGGAGGTTATTCCTAAGGCTGTCACAGTGTCTCAGCTGGCATGCTGAGACCACTACAATGTTTCTCTTTAGGAGGAGGAATAATTGAGCCCCTAACTAAAATCTACCACACCAGAGATGGGGCAGCTCCCAGCAGGTCTCAGACAAGCTCCTGAGCACCTTGCTGGGCTTCTCTTTGGTTTTGGGGCACCCTGGCAAGCTTTGCTGGCAACCTCCTGCTCCCCCATGTCCATGCACCCCAGGCACCCAGCCCCCTGCCTCCAGGGTCTCTGGATGTAGAGGAAAGAGCTATATGGCCCGCCCCATCCAGCCCCATCCTCTACAGGTGATGAATACTTTGGTTTGTAAATTAAAGAAAATTTAAGAAAAAATTGGCTAGAGAAATTAAAACTGCCTCAGGCAGCTTAACTTGTACAGCAACACATACAGTACTTAGCACCCTAGATTTCATTATTCTTAACAGCATAACTGGAGTCCTATTTTCACACATTAAATATTCTTGGATATTTTTTTTTCCAATGAGCAGACACAATTTTTTTTTTCTCTATCATCATGCATGTTTTGTCCTTTCAGAGACTTTCTTCAAATTGGAATACAGATTAGTTTTACCTGTGATTTTAAGAGCTCTGATAGTTGATAAGGCCATGATTCCTGTTTCTGATGAAACCGTGTTGCGGCGGGGGCCATGGGGAGCTGCTCTCTGCTTTGCATTTATGATAGTGGAGCTGTGCAAGACCACACTATTGTCATATCTCTTAGATTGCACAGACAATGTGAAATTTGACTGCCATGAGAAAATTGTGTTTCTTAAGTAGGTTTGGGTATGTTCTTGTGCTCTCTCAGGCCCGGCCTGCAGCTGGGAAAGGAAATACCAAAGCTTGTAAGAGGCAGAGACCAAACTGCCAAGGGCAATTGTAATCTGCCTGAGGTAGGATCTAAGGGTGTGTAGCTGGGAGGCTGGCAATACTTGTGATTTCCATTTGTCACTGAGGGGAAAAGGCTTTCCTAGGAAGCCCTAGAGCAGGCAATATATTGTTTAAACTGCCCACTGCATTGGTAATAACTCACCAGAAAACTATTTGCTAGAGCAGGCTGTGGAGGCTGTGGGGCCCAGCCTGGATGGTAATTCTTGGTGAGTCCTGTCATGGGCTGTGGTCAGGTTGCCAGCATTGCTATTAATATTATCTTCCTATTTCTACTTCTTGGGTTAAGGTTGTGTCTAATGAACCCTTCTGCTTCAGGGCTGTGGTCTGGCACCTTTGTAGTCTGGGAAGATATTTATTGTATCCACAGATTCCTACAAAGATCTTGCTGGGCTCTTTGTTTCCTCATGTCCTTCTGCATCCTTAGAGCCTTCCATTGTAGTGAAATGAGGCAACCAGGTGGCACTAATTGCCAGGTAGTGGGCATGACCTTTTGTTAAGCCCACCTGTGCCTGAGTAGGGTGGGCCCCTACTGTGCATGAGCAGGATTAGGGGGCCAATAAAGCTCACACCTGAGGAAGCCAGAGGGGAGGCCACTTTTGGAGCAGTAGCACCGATTCAGGCTGGGCAGGCCTGAGAGCATTAGACTCAGAGCACTATTTGTGAGTTTCTCCTGGAACACCTGGTTGGACCTTGGAGCGCCGTGCCCTAAAAGAGTTTTTTTCTTGCTACATTCCATGGTGAGATCTGGGCAATGAAGGGCTTGTCGGCAGAGAAAGGATCCCAGGGACCCTGCTGTTTTACCAAATATCGGTGTCTGCATTTGGGGGGGCTGAGCAGCTTGCTGAACTCCTCTGGTGTATTGTCAGAATCCGTGTGGACTGCCAATGAAAACCACAACCACACATGGGGCACCTAGACTTAGGTGTCTTAGAATGGGGATGGATCCCATCGTTGAGATTGAATGCAGCTCTAAGACAAAGGGTCTATGCCTCTCTTGTTTTGCCACCTTCACCCAAGGCTTCCAGGAATGTGGGTCCCTGCTGCTGCTGTGCTCTGCTGCATTCAGACACACCAGGCTACCTCACATGAAGTGTCAAGTAGCACTTGGCGTTTATGGTTAGGGACCCAAATCTTTCCTTAACTGCCCTGAGTCCAGAGCAGATGAGTGCATTTCCTAAATCTTCTTCAGAT
This sequence comes from Heliangelus exortis, assembly GCF_036169615.1. NCBI lineage: Eukaryota > Metazoa > Chordata > Aves > Apodiformes > Trochilidae > Heliangelus > Heliangelus exortis. The sequence continues at coordinate 18,749,013 of NC_092429.1, read as the reverse complement.
ATCTAGATCCTACTGCTCATTACATTTGTTTCACCTGCTGGGACAATCTGGGCATGTTTCATCTAAATAATTCTTTGCTGTTTAGGTATTACTGATAGCTTTATCTGTCTTGTTCTCAACCAGTGGAGCAGAATTTAATCTAAGGACTTGAAATTCTTTACATTAGTGAAGTCTATGAGTTTGGTGGACACTTGAAACCTAGTAAGCTATACAGTACAACAGGTCAAACTAGATGAACTATTAGTCCTTTTTAACCCTAAGTTATGAAATTCATAGAATAATTTCTAATAATGAATGCATTTGTAAAAGTTGGATGCCTTCTCATGAATAATCTGCAAACAGAAAAGGGACTTGTTTTTTTTTTTCAGCAGACTGCGACAAACAGTTCTTCCAACTTTATGCTATGCAGACATGTATTTTTGGATATTCTTTGAGGGGAAAAAATCTACTGCAGCCAAATCTACATAACCTGCAAGAAAAAGAATCTGAAACAAAACAAAAGATATATGTAGATTATGAAAGGTAGAGAATCAAGTTGGAATTCTAATGTAAATGTATGTCATTATCAGTAGAGATCACTTGTAAAGCACTATTTTAACTTGAAGAGCTGAGAATTGGAATATTAAAGTGAAAGTCTTTTCACGTGTGCTTTTAGAACAAAAGCTACACTGTCATTAGAAATGATACATAACAGTTGGATGAGGATTGTTGTTTTCAGTGTTTGGTTTAAGCACAATAAAGATGAACAAAATTAAAATGTGTTCATTGATGCATGAGGATGGAGTCAAGATCAGAAGTACACTTTCCTAATTTTTAGATTTATTCAAAGACTCTTCCTTTGTATTAACTCCTACAGATGTTTAATGAATGCTTAAAACCAAACACTACTTTCCCCTCCCCCCTACTGTGTTCAATGCATTTTGTACAAGGCAACCTGATAAAAAGAATATCTGGGAGGAGGGGAAAGGAAAATCAAAGTTGATGTATTAGAAAATCTACTGCATGTCTAAACACAATGAAATTTGAACTGTGTGGGTGTATTCACTCATTTTAAAGAATGTTCATTGATTTTAGTTTTATTATGTTTGGAGTTGTGGAATGTTACACAAAGACCATTTTACTGATCTTTATGATTCCATAAAAGCTTACGACAATTTGGGTGAAGCTGGCTGCACTATAATTTTTTCTTTGTTTCTGCTGTTAGGCTTTATGCATAGCTCTAGTTATAATGAACACAGAGCTTTTTCCTGGTCTGCTGAGAACAATGCTGAGAAGCATTGCTTTGGACTCTGAGGCATCTATAGGATGTGTCCTGGGCCATTCAACAGAGGCACCTGTTTAGGCAGTGTGTGGATTTGGTCTATAGACACCATGAAGCTGACATGAAATGAATCTATCGTGACAACAGATGGAGAATACTGGAAGAAAAGGGTATAATTATCTAGCAGAGAGAAGTTAGTAAAGATCTATGCATGAATATCCATCAGATTTCAGAGATGCAATGCAATCTCTGACAAGATTCTCTTCTCCAGCTACCTGACAGCCCAATGTACTCTTGGAAAAAAAAATCATCATGACAAAAAAGGTGGGCCAGTGTTCAAGCAAAACTATGAGTCTTCTTGCTTTTCTGTAGAATGAAGAGAAGTGTATTGTAGTCAGAGGAAAAGTAAGGCACAATATCCACAACTGTCAGGTATAGCCAGGGAACAGTAAGAAGGACTTGGAGCAAGGGAGTGGGAATCCTGAGAGTTGGGGTCTATTTATAACTCTAGAGATCCCCCTGTGTGGACTTGGAACAAGTGCTCTGCATTGATGGGAATATCAGTAACAACACATAAGACTCCTGTTGTCTTCCACAATCTTTGAGGTATGTTTGAATCAGTGGCTCAGTATGTTCTGCACTACCTGCTCCTGTTCTCCCAGGTTGAAGCACAGGCCTCTTGTGGGGAGCTCTCAGGCCAAAGCTTTTCTGCACAAGACCAAAGGAGGAAGAATAAGAATGTAAGATAGTGGACAAAAAAGCTTTTGTGGTGAGACACTGGACTTGTCTTCTGCCATAAAGTGAGACCTCCTGAGCCTTTCCCTTCCTTTTTTGAGGAGCTGGCTGTTAGGAGAGCTGCAGTCTATGGACCACCAATGTAACCTGCACCTTCCAACCTGTTCTTTGCAGCTGTGAAGTTGCGACTGCTTTTCTTTTCCATGAGTGAGGTTTCACATTATGGTTTCATTTCACCTGAAGGATGAGGCATGTTTCCTATAGTAAGCAGATAGACAGTGTATCATCCTGGCTATGTTTTTCAAGGTTGTTTTTAACTTTGTGCCAACAGGTTTTCCACCTCCTAAGCACTGAGATAACAAAGATTTCCTGGGGAAGGAAGATCTTGCACTCTAATTAGCCAATAGTTTCTCCTCAGACAGTTTGTATTATGGATTGAAGGTTCAGGTGAGTTAAGTACTGGCTTTCACCACATCGAGCACCCAGAGCTCAGCTACAGTCAGCCAAAGCCCAGGCTGCCCAGACCCAGCTTGTGTGGGCTATGAAGATGGAGACCTTAACTCTGTTGCTGTTATTGCTGAACCCAGATGAAGAAATTTCAGTGTAAGAAATAAGCTCATGTTTAAAGGGATTGTTCTCTAACCCTGGCATGTTCCAAAATCTTGGGTGAGTTTTAGTTAAATCCAAGAAGGGAAAAGAGATGAAATTCTAACCTCAGTATCCACAAAATTCCTAAGGTAAAATTGGCACTGCACGATCATTCCCAAGCTTATCTCCATCTCACAGACACACCAACACAGGCACACTCTGCCTGTGCACCACGGGGAGGGGTTGTATGCTGGGCAGCTGGGTGACGCATCAGTGTGCCGGGGATGCCTGTGGCTGGGTGCTGGTACACCCATGCTTGTCAGTAAGTGCTGCTGCAGTCTCCCTGTTCCTTTCAGCATCACCTAAACACGTCTCTGTTTAGCTGCCATGCCAGAACCACTGGGGTTTGAATTAGAGGGGATGCAGGGATCAGCCATGTGTTGTGTGGGAGACCAGGCTGCAGGAAGGGGCTGCGTGGGGCAGCAATGAGTTCCCTGCCTATTTACTGGCAACTGTTTGCAGTCGTGATTAATTATCATCCAGATTATTACCTTTGACAGTCTCAACTGAATTACTGTGTGAGGAGAAGGGGCTCTAGAAGGAAATTCTCTGGTTTTGTGACACAAGCCTCCTTCAGAAATGCTGTCTCAAAGGGCAGCGTGGGCAATGTAAGCATTGGGGGTGAGGAAGGCCAATAATGTGGTGCTCCTGGTGGTTTGCCATGCTGCTCTTTACCTTTCCCAGTTAACTTCTGGAATGCTGTCACTACAGCAGCAGTTAAATAACTGTGTGTGGGAGGTCAGCAGTCCTCATGCAAAAGCAGAGCAACATGCTTCCTCTAGATTTTCTGAAAGACTCTTCAGACTTCAGCCAGAACATATTCATGACTACTTGTATGTGAACAGGTCTCTTTAAAGACTCTTCGTTGTGGTCTTCAAAAGTGTCCAATTTAACCCCAAAACAATGATTTTGAGGGCTATGAGTTTGCTTTAACTAAATTGCAAATGAATTCCACACCACTACTTCATTCCTTGCATTCTCAAAACAAGGAGCTCATGCTTCAGAGGAAGGCTGGGTCATCCTAACTAGGGACTTTCAACTGCAATTTTAAAAGTTATTGAGAGTATCAGTGATTTTGACAGTTTTGAAAGGATGCAATTTTGTTGGTTTTCTTTGCTTATTCAGAATCCTGCTGATTAGCATCCTCTTTTTGAATTAGATTAACTACTTCATGGCTACAGAGTATGCACTGTTGTGTTTTCTAGGTGATTGCTGTTTTGCAGGACAGGCATCACAGACCCTACATAATTGTGCTTAATTTTGGACAAACAATCCTGGCTTGCCTGAGAAATACACTTGTCTCAGGTGACACCTCTCTCAATGACTAAGTATAGTCTATAAAAATGTCAGAGCTGTGGGACTGTGTGACTTATGTCCAAAGACTGGCCTTAGTCTGCGGGTACAGTCAGAACCTGGGTTTGTGCATGCTGTGCAGAGGCAGAATTTCCTCTTCACATAGACAGCTTCCATAGCTGAAAACTTTCCAGTTTCCTTTTCCCTTGCTAGGAATATCTCAGTAGTGCATGACTGCCTGAGAAGGCAAGGACAGGAAAGTCCCGGTGCAAATTCTATTAAGGAGTTTCCCAGGATATTTTTTTTTTTTTTTGACGTTGTGGCTCATATTAATTTGAGCTCTTTCAAAGGCATGATGCTATGAAGAGCATCAGAGGTAATATTTGTGTTAACAGGATTCAAATACCCACTGGCTTTTAGTAACGGTTTCGCACCCACACTTTATTGTTCCCAGTTTTTTTGCACCTGACTATAATTTACTGCTGGTGCAAATGTTAAGATGTAGCCATTTAGCTCACTGATTTGTGGGAACAATGAGGTAATTTTATGCCTAGGTCCTCTCATTTGTACCTGCCAGCAATGCAGAGACAGTCTTTCCTAATCAGGCATTAAAAGTTCTTGATTAATCTCTGACTTTGTTGGAACCATTCCAGGTTTAAGCCAGTGTAATTCATTTCCGGACCAGTCCCATAAAGGGTTTTCCAGTGAATAATATACTTTCTCATTCTTCTGCTTTTAAGGATTTCTAAAATTATGGAAGGATTGATGCAGATCTGGGAGATAAACACCTCTTCTGGCTCCACTGGCAGCTTCTCTCTACTTGCCTGGCTTTCAGAGATTGGTCTCTAGGTAAATTTTCTTCATTTCAATTTCTTTCTGCGTGGTGCTGAAAGCATTAACAAATGGTGAAGTGTGATACTGTTGATCTAGTGCTCTGTGTGGCCAGGCAATCAGGACAGAAATAATTAACACAGAAAGTGGCCTGCCAGTATCCTGCTGAATAAAATTGGAAGGAGTTCAAATACAAAAGATTTTTTAGCTTACTGCTTCTGGGCTACATGTAGCAATAGCCATTTGGAAGGACAACTGCCAGCTTCCATTTCAGCTTGCTTGACAGCACTAACTAGAGCAATAAGAGCATCACCACATTTCAGCTGGAGCCGAGAGCCAGATTTGGGGTGCAGACCATTATATCCAAACTGGAGAAGACATCAGAAAGGGGATCAGGTGGTACTCTGACACAGTGTAAGAGGATGAATTCCTCTGAACACTGAAGAAAATGTGACATGGGAAGGGCCTCTGGTTTCCAGCCTGCCAGGCAGCAGCTTGCAGTGCTTTGGCTGTGTGAAGACCCCTTGATCATTCCTCCCACTGCCTCCCTGACCCTGGGCCTGTCCATCCTGGCATGTCACCACACAGGGACAAAGGCCAGGCTTATGGGCACAGCCACACAACTGTGACCCTGTGTTACTGTATCTGTGGCGTCATCTAGGGGAGTTCCTGCATCTCTCAGAAAACCACTCCCTTCCTCTTTCCATGGGTTTCACAGATGGCTGAGGCATCATGAAAGAGAATAAATGGTGGCTGTATCAATTAAGAACTCTTCCTTGGGAGCAGGGGTCTCTCCCGCTGGAGAGGTGGTCAGGTGATGATCCCCTCTTCTACCACTGTATTGACTGAGCAACCAAAACCAGGTTAAAGCCATGTATTTGTGTGGCATGGCTGTCCTTTAGTTCATTTTTCTGGCTTCCTCTCCCACCATGCTTGCAGAACCATCCTGCTACAGCAACATCACATGCAGGGAATAAGGAAATAAGGCAGAACTACAGTGCTTTACTTGCTGTAAACTGGGTATCTACACTTGTAAAACTGCAGCTGTACAAACTAAAATTGGCCCTGTCCTGGCAAGCACAGTAGCTGCTACACACCTTTTATGCCCTACAATTAGCAGTGCATCACTTTGCTTCACATCTTTCTACATTAGGAATATCCTTGGTGCTTTCAGTGTTTTCAGAAATGACAAATGAGTAGATAAAAAGGAGAAACAAAGAAAGAAAAAAAATCAAGAGTGGCAACCCTCTGAAGCAGCTTTGCTCTCGAAATTGTTCAGACTGGAGGGCTGAGATGCCTCTGGCAAGGCTGCACGGTGCTGCCAGTTTGCATATACAATGAATTGCACCTTTCTCCCTGATCCCCACTTCTGTCTTCTCACACGCAGTGATCCTGAGATGGCCCAGTTCTACCTCTACCACTGATGTACATCATGAAAAAAATTGCCACTGCACGATCGTTCACCCCAGGGTTTTACAGGCCATGACCTACTCTGTGAAGCCACTGGACACCTAAAGAGAAAAAGTGATGTGCAGAAGCTGCTCACTGTTGATGTTTACAGGTAAGCTTTGACCTTCCTTTTACTTTTGCTTTGTGGTTCATCTAGTTGAGAATTAAAAAGATTATTGAACTCCTGTCTCTGTTGTGAAGAGTACTCACGATGGTAACCTGAGGAGTGAGGAAGGAGCACTGGAATCTAGTTGATTATTACCTTCAGAAAAAGGCTTCATTAGCCAGGGTTTCTCACTGACGTTACATCACTTGCTTCCTATCAGACAAGCTCTATCATCTTGGCCTGGACGTCTGGGGAGCTTTGCTTCTTCTTAGAGTAAGGCATGGCTTGAGACATAGTATTAAAATAGCACCACAGTTATTAAGAATTTGACTTAAGGTTTTTACATTACTTCCATCACATCTCTTTTTCCAAATTTTACCGAATACGTGTATTAGATTCTTCTCATGCATCCTGAATTCCAGTTATAAAACTGACCTTACTTAATTTGACCTTATCTAACTAATTTATCATGAGCCTGCGTTTCTAAACAATGATAAATGGAGTACATTTCCTTGTATCTTCCCAAGTAACTAAGTCTCCTGCAAATTTCAAACCATTAAAAGTGAGGGTGATAGAAGAAGCTGCAAGAAATGAGTGAACTTAATATAAATATTCATAATCATGTCAATTCCCCTTTTTAAGCAATTTCTGAAATGTTAGTTTGCTCTAACAGCTGGTCAGAAGCACAAAGGTTAGGTTAAGCTTCCTTCGTTAATGGTTTGGCTCAATGCGCCCAGCAGTATAATGTATTTTATCAGGGAGGGAAATGATATTGGCTTAAGAGGTTTCATGTAACAGTCATATCCTGGCCAAATGTAATTTTGAAAACAATCAGGGCCATTATGGCTCACACAGAAAGAAAGATAAAGACAGATAGCTGTATATGGGTTTTTAATAAGTAATTCACCCTGGGTCTTGAAACATCAGATTGCCAAGTAATATTATTAATGTATAAGCATGTTGGTAAAATCATGTATTCTTTCCCATTGTTTGACTGTAGATATGTTTCTGATGCAAATATCATGTAAGTGCATTGAATCCAAGCTATGTAAATAGACTATATAGTACCTCCATCAAGGAGTTGACTTGATTATGCCATACACTAGAGAGCACTTTCTGACATCAATCTACGTTCTGCCTAAATAGAGCATTTTTCACCAATGATATTATGCATCATTTACTGTATATTTGATACTAATTGTTCACCATATCGATCACCTGTCACTCTGAGAGTTTAGTGATCTTTGCAACTTGTCCTGGCAACTTGGAAGTTAGAGGTTTGGTTATCCAGCAGCTGTAGTAGTAGGCCAAGATTTCATGGATGACACTGAAATCTTGCCCTGGGCAGGCAGTATGGAGATAAGAGATAAGTGGTGGGTAAGGGCCTGCTAAATTTGTACTTGGAAAGTTAAAAAATGACAGCATGTTGATTTTCATGGAGGTTTGGTTACAACAGCACAAAAACATACTACAAAGATAAACGGGTGCACTGTTTTTTCCACCATTTTTATTAAAGGGTCAGGATGAGGACTGACTGGCACAGTAGGACAGGGAGGAATGCAAGGTGCTGATTCACCCTGTATACTGATGCACTGTGGCATTTGGTTTTGAGAGTGCAGGATGCAGAAGCTCTGAGATGCTTCTTTTGCAGAAGTGGCTAAAAAGAAGGGGGATATCCAGGGTGAGATCTTTATTTTTGCATGCAGAATCTGCATATGTGGCAATTGGTTACCTGTCAAAGGACATTTATATTGATAGCTAAAGGGCATGTCTCTTAACTACCAGAACAGCTTCAGCTGCCTGATAAAACAGGATCTGTTTTAGTATAAATATGTTGAACTCCAATCAATTTTAAATATTTCCTTCATGTATGAAAATGTGGAGATTTAAAAATAAATTTAACAGCAGCTAGAGGGGGGCTGTTAATATTGACTGTTCTGTATCTGCCACAGCACATGCATTATTGAACTAGAAAACTACTGGGAGCAAAGGCTTTAGAAATAGGAGAAGAATGTATTGATTTAATCATTGCATTCTTTCAATGATTCCTTTACGACATTTTTTACAGTATGGAGTGTGAGCTGTCTACTTGCCACACGCTTTATTCACCAATCTGGTCATGCCTTATTGTATTTTGCTTTATAACCTCTTTGTGTTCAAGGATTTCCCCTCTCCAGACCATCTCTTACTCAGGTTCTCAGCCTCTCCTGGCTCAACTACCATCATCTCTTTCCATCCATGGCTATTGCAGTTGATCCCTCAAACCTGATCTACAATCAGCCTCCAACCCCATCCTTGCCTCCTTGTCCTCATGAGGTGGCCACCAGCTTGCCCTTTTTCCCAAGGAGGCTTCTTCCCTCTAGCACCCAGACTTAAAATTCATCCCCTTGCTACTCACACTTGGCCACAATATTCCCACCCCAATATATAAAGCACAAAAAAGCTATCTAGAGAGAAAACTAAACCTGCTAGCTTTGCTCCTCTCCAAATTCTTGCTCGAGTTTTGGGAGTGCTGAAGTGCCTGCTGCCCACTGGGGAGGCTCACCAGGAGGTACTGGGGGCAGCTGGGCACCGAGGGACTGCACTGATCTGCTCACAGGAATGGGGGTGGAAGGGACATTGCTTTGTGATAAACAGTAATTTTTCTGGAAAACAGCATTTCAGGGGAATCACAAACCGTTAACAAATTAGGGTCAGACTCAATAAATTTTCAGCCAAGGCAAAAATATCTGGGAAGTGGCAGATGGCAAGAGGTTTTGAAAACCTTGAGACAATTCACTCTGACATTTCAAAAACCACGAGCCTATTGAATTGTTGCTTTGAAATGCATTTCTCAATTCCAAACTGAACTGAGAGAGGAGGAAGAATATGGAAAAAGCTGAAAATAACCCCAAACTTGAAGCAATGTTTTGTCTTGGGTTGAATGACAAGATTCAACTGATCTGAAATATTTTTACCTCATGGCCTTTTTTAATCACAGAGCACAAGGTTGTGTTCTTTTCCCAGCTCCACCCAACAAGCCACTAGTGACATGCACCACCTGTACTAAATATACAGACTGGCTGTTTTTTTCACAGCCTAACCCCTAAACTTTAGTCATCTGTCTCTACTCCTTCCCTGTGTATTTCCTTTTTCTAAGATCAATTCCTTCAGATGAAAGTAATTATCTCCTTACCAGAGGACTGTGTAATAATTAAAAAACTGGCCCCAAAATCACTAAAATAAAATAATAAAAAACCAAACAAAAAGCCCCCAAAACAAACAAACAAAAAACCCACAACAAAACAAAAAACCCAAACTTGTGAGAACAGATATTGGCAATCTCTCAACAGCTTTGCTTTTCTCAAAGGTACAATCCTATGCTAGTTGTTCAGGGATGTGGTCTCCCTCCTGCTCTGGGAATCAGCAGCCTTGGAGGTGTTGGCTGTCCGTGTTTCTCATTAATTCCTGACTCTGAAGTTTCAGACCTCCCCAGAAGGCTTGTCCAAGTCATTCTGGGGATACCTATGACCCATCATCAAGCAAGTCAAGGAAATTCTCATAGTCAGGAACAGAACTGCCTTGCATGTGTGTGTTTTGCTTTGGATCTTTCCAGCCATCACTGTGGAGACCTTCTTCCCAGGGGTTATTTATAAAAGCTGCTTTGATTCCTGCAGCGTGTGGGTTGTATGCCTGTCAGGTAGTGCACACAGTGCCCTCCCCGCTGCGGCTCCTTCCCTTCCTCTGCTCCCCCCTCCCATCCTCTGCTCAGTGCCTCAGCTCTCCCCTTCATCTCTGCCTCCCGGCTCCCTCCCTCCCACCCGCTGGCTCCATCTTCCAAGACCGAAGGAATTTGTTGGATCTGCATCTGTTTTGGGAGGGAGAGAACTGTGTAGTAGCAGCTGCGGCAGCAGTTGTAGCCGTGAATTACATGTAGATACAGATGATCTAACAGCACTTGTTTCAGAAGAGGTACAGCTTATCTAAGATGTAGAGTCTGCATAAGCAGTACGGAAATGACAGTGGCCCAGCGTGATGCTGCTGGCTTGGTTTATTTGGGCCCTTCCCTGCCGGGGCAGGCGTGGGCTGTGTGGGGAGGTGGGTGCAGTGGGACAAGAGGCTGTGGACAGGCAGCGGCCCTGCCTGCCCCTCTGCCTGCCTGGCTGGCACTGTGCCTGGCCATAGCACCAGGAGCAGCCAATGTAAGCTCCTCAGGGCAGGAAACATTTCCTTTACCTACCCATGAAGCATCATGCAGAGCAGTGATGGTTTATAAATAATATATGTTTAGAAACACTCAGGAAAAAAAAAATCTGCTACAGAATATACATAGCAAAATGTTACCGAGGCATCCTTGAGACTGCTGGAGCCACAGGAACGGTGAGCAAAACCATAATGTCCCCCTGTTCATCTCTCCAACAGTCACCACTCTCTGCTTTACATAGCTGTTTACTTTTTCAGGCATCTTATGCCATAGCATTAAGACACAACAGGGTGTGCTTTACTGGGACATTAATAATACATCGAGAGTGTTGTGAGCCATGACTGTAAAGGCTGAATGACTTCAATAGCCCAAGAAATGTATTAATGCTCCAGTAAACCACATCTGAGAGTGGTAATTCAAGTTTTATTTTGTCATTTTATTAATGACACACTGTACATGATATTATGTGTGTTGCTGTCTAATGGCAGGCATAGGCAATATGGTGACAGTGAGCCCATGGGCAATGCAGGGTGCATTGGCTTCTGTCCCCTGCATGCAAGGAGGGTAACTTTGGTTAGGGAATTTTAACTAACTGCATGTGCTTTGGGTGAACATCATGACAATAGTAGAGATAGCCTGGCCCTGCAAACTTCTCTGACACGTATAACAAAAAGGTGGTAGTGTTATAAAGGCTGTGTATACATCCTAGAAATCAGAAGATGATTTCCATGTGCCTAATGTTATAGCTAATTGCAACCTTCAGTAGGAAAAGCTGGGCTCCTTGTTAGCAAGAGAAATTATGAAAGATAGAAAGAAAAAGAAAGAAATTATATCCCAAAGAGTTCAGGAAAGAAGAAAAGACACACCAGTTTGTAGGAAGCGTCTTACTTCATTGAGCATCTTAATTCCCTTTTATTGTCTGTACTGCGCTGAAGCCTACAAGATGTGTGCATGATTTATAAATTGTGCTGTGCACCACCTGAGCAATTTTATACAGGGCTCTGGAAGGCTGAGGCATGTGTGGAGCTTGAGTTTGGTTGGGCTTTTCTGCAGTGTTTGAATCTTGGCTGATTTAATTCCTGGTGCCACTTGATTCTGCTATGATTGCATGCTTTTATTTTGATAAATGCTTAAACATCTCTATAGCAAATGAAGCCAGGCAAATACAAGCTCGTTTTACTCTGACATAATTTTAAAATTGATTCATACCTGAACAGACCTGCATTTCATCAAAGGCCACTAAATAAGAGTCGTTGATGTTTATCCAGAGGCAAGAATTCTTCATGGATAATTTTATAGTAATTTAATAATGTTATTTTTTCAACTTAGCATATTTTAGTTTTTTTTATACTCTTAACTGTTAGCTGTACAAGCATGGAGAAAATCTAAAGCAACAATGAAAAATGTTGTTGTTCATATTACAAAATAAATTCAATAACAACTCTGACAGGACTGACTACAACAGAATCCACAAAAGCTCTAGACTTTTTTAATGCAGTTTGAGACATAAAGAAGATAATGAGAGATGTTACTTGACAGTAGTAGGATCTATGTTTAGAGCTAAAAGCAAACTGCTCTGGGTTTTTGTTTTTGTTGTTGAAACGTTTTTCCACTGCAAGATATGATTTTTGTCAAAATTATTAATGAATAATTTGATGTATTCTGAAAAAAATTTTTTTTCAAGTGATCCTTTGGAAAATTCTATTTGGGAAAATGAGATAAAATCACAAACTAAAAGCACCTTTGAAATTAAATTCTTCATGTGTATTTACTGTTTTAACCTTATACTAAGTTATGTAAGCAGCATTATTATTTTCTATGGTGATTTTATAGAACGTAGGCCTCTTTGCCTTCTCTCTCTGCACCTTTCTGCATCCCAGGGTAATTTCACTTGCAAACATGCAATCAGCTCCCAGCTCTGGGAGGATAACTTGCAAACAGGTCCTCAGGACCTGTCTCTTCTGGCCATCTTCAGCTCTGAGCTCGTTTCCCTGTCATTACACACAGATGACCATCTGTCAACTCAACCTCAGTGCAGATGAGACAGAACTTTTAATCTTCCCCACTTCATGCCTTCCCTGCTAGTTCCCTCTTTGATCACTGGGGACAACCTCACCGCCCTGCCTGTCACTCAAGCCCATAATTTGTGTGTCATCTTTGACTCAGACCCTTTCTCAGGTTCTCTGGTCCAGGATATGGCATAATCCCACTGACTGCTCTTGCTTAGCCCTTGTCATGCCTCTTTTAGTGTCTCAGTGCAACACATTTTTGATCAGGCTTTGACAAATGCAACATTGGCCTCTTGGTGTCCGCTTAAAATGACACGGGGAATACTCTTAGTTGATTGGTCTCCCATTTTCTGGTGGTCCCTCCTCTCCCCTTTCTGTGTGGCACCAGATGTTACCTCTTTGTCCTCGTTTTCATGCTCTCTTACAGTTCACTTCCATTTTCAGTTACCAACAGTTTCTTGGTATTGCCTGATTACATTGCCCATGTGCTGGGAGCCCAAACCTGTACCCCCAGCTCCTCCCTGCTGCCTCCCACTTTCAAGAGGACCATCCTGCAAGCAGCTGCAAGCTCTGCTTTGCATCTTCCTCCCTATCCCACAGAGAAACTTTCTGAACCCTCTTCTTGCAGCTACTGCTGGGCTCTTTATTTGCTTCCTGTCCTGTTAGTCAATATCACTCTGTATGCCAACATCCATTTTTCTGTGCCCCATTTTTTTTCTCTCACCTTATTCTTATGTTGTAAGGCTTCAGGAGCAAGCATCATCTTTCTATTTTTCCTAATAATTTGAGGCTCAGCCCAAAATCAGGTCTCAGGGGGTATAAGTCCATTACACACATACATGCAGGCACACATGTACATGTTATGATAATATAAATTGTTATTCTTTATTAATAATTATTAGTATGAGACAATGGCATGGCATATATCCACTCATGCCTTTTTAGAACTTATTTAATATTCAGCTATTTTGTTGTCCTCAACTTTTATATTATTATTGTTATTTGAATAATTAACTTTGCAAGCTATTAAGTACAAATTTGGAGCCTCTTATTTTCTAGATCAAAGATCTTCCACTTCTCTTATAATGAAACACTTGAATTCTTGGACAGTCTGAACAGGAAACTTAGGTAAGAGTCAAAGTGTTTCATTTCAAACAAACAAGAAATGCTTTGATCAAGAGAATAGGATTTTAAATCCTATTAATTTTTCATCTTAAAGAGAAGATCTAGCACAATAAAGTGCAATGCAAATATATAGTGAAATCACAGAGAAGTTCATCTGTTGTATTGTACAATGTATAGGAAATGTCTGGGAGACCTATTCAACACATAAGGTATGTCAGCAGATTCCCTGCCCCCCCGCCCCCCCAGCTGCTGGGAGTTTCAGTATTAAGTAAGCAAATTGTCTAACACTTTGTCTGACAAAATTTGAGTTTAAAGCAGAGAGAACACTGCTGGGAGCTTGCCATGATGTCAAGATCCAGTCAGGCCCATGCCACAGCTGACAGTGGTGGTGGGCTTGCTGCCCCAAGGTTGACTACAGAGGCTCTCTGTGGATTCAGCTAGTGCAAGCCATGGCTGCTGCTGGTCAGTTCAAAGTTAATTTTTAAAACTTCTTTCTATTCTGGTACATTTTGAAATGTAGCTTGATGCTCTCATTTACAGTTGGTGTGAAATAGCTGCCTTTCCCATCAATAGTTGTTCAGATTCTGGGTTTTGACCAGCTCTTGCAAGTACATTATTTAGATTCCCATTTAAAATATACTGTTCTGCTATTTTACTTTGCTAATAGAATGTGCTTTAGCAAGGATATTTTGCACTAAAGCAGCAAGAAAAAAGTGCTAAAAGTTGCCAAAGGAAAAAAAATGAAAAATTACTGTAAGAAATTTATTGACTTTACTCATGGGTAAGAGCTATCTTCAGCCAGAGATTTCCCCTAAGCCATGGCAAAGGTGACCATTTCTGAAAGCGTCCTCCCTCTATCTGCCAAGAAATCTGGAGCTATCACCTCTTTCAGGGCCTGTGAGCTGCATGGAGGTGCTGAACTCTCAGAAAACCTTTTGGGAACAATTAGATGATGGATTAAAACATTTCATAACAATCTCCATGGAGACCAAAACTGTGTTGGCATTGTCCAAACTGATAGTGATAGGAAACCCTGTTGGCAATGTTGATTAGTGGGTGCTGCTCTCAGAGTCACAGGCTACCCCAGATGATGTAGTTTCTTTTGGTGTAAATGAAATATGACTCATTGGCAGATGCTGCACAGCCAAACGTGCAGAAAACTCATGTCAGTGCTGAATCTAAGCCTGAAACATGAATAATTATTTAAAGAGAGTTATGAGAACACCATGAGTTTCAGGAACATAGCACTACTGAAGAAGTGAAAGAATTATAGATACAATGATAGGAAGCCACTAGGATTTATTAACTGTTTTGTTTGGACTTATTAAAAAGGAATGACACCCATTAAAGTATATCACGGGAATGAGCTATCTAGCAGTTCCAGGGCTGTGACAGGAGGGGAGCTCTGTGATAAGGTGAGGACTCTCTACTGCTTTCCAATGACAAGGCACTGAGCTGAGCAAAATAAAAAAAAAAGGTCTTGTGTTATAAATTGTTCGTTAAAGAGCTTTCTCAAACAAATACTATTCTACAACTACCTGTAAGAGCAAACAGCCCAGTTCTTATGAAATACGTATACTTAGGCATTAGTCCAAGACATTTCTGATGTGTTTCTGACATTTCAAAGCACTTATAGCAGTGTTGGTTGAGGAAGATGTAGGCTGGCACGGCAGTGGGCTGCTGGCTCAGTGCAGTGGCCAGAGGGGACAGGAGCTGGCCCTGCAGTGGCAGCTGAGCTTTGCTGCATCCCACACATGATGGCATTTGCTGTTCTCATTTTGGCAGGACTCAAAACATTGGTGCTGGTGTGGAGAATGCAGAACAAGTGATACTGCTTTGGCAATTCCTTTTTTCTGTCTCGTCACAGTGGTATTTCATCAGGTTGCAAAATTGCAGGCTGGGCCCTGTGTCTGTGTTTGCATCAGTACTCATGCTCTTCGGGTGCTGTAGGAATGAGCCACACTTCTCTCCATCTTCCCACCAGCCTCTGCATGCATGTTTTGCAAGCTGTGTGTAAGCAAGAACCACAGCTAACATGGTGGGGAGCATCCCTTCCTGTCCCTGTCTGCTCCTTCCTGCTGCCTGTCATCTCCTTCAGTGTTTAGTCACTGTGGTCTCAGCATCCTTCTTGAGTGCAGATGTAAGCTTGGTACACAGACAGTTGATCGAAGAGCTGTACGAGCATGATCACTGGGTCTTTTCAAAGCAGTGCTTCCAATCCTCTTTCTGTGAGGGGCTGTTGTCCACCTGCCACCACCTCCCAGAAGCCTTGCTGCATCTGGGGTTCTCTGCTGTGGTTCTTAATAAGCAGGTACAAGTCAGAAGATAAATTTCAGCTTATTTTATTACATCTTTACCAGCCTTTTCAGTCGTGCTAAAACAA
The DNA here is from genome assembly GCF_036169615.1 of Heliangelus exortis. Taxonomy (NCBI): domain Eukaryota; kingdom Metazoa; phylum Chordata; class Aves; order Apodiformes; family Trochilidae; genus Heliangelus; species Heliangelus exortis. The sequence goes on along the minus strand of NC_092429.1, from coordinate 18,732,990 downwards.
CTCTGAGATTTTTTTATCTAAATTCAAGAAATTCTGATTTGCCAGTGTACATTTTAGACCATGTAAAAGCAAGGCTCTTTCTTTTAAATGATAGCTGGGAGTGGGGAATTCGAAATACAAAAATTCCAATCTTGCTTCATGGAAGCTCAGAGAGCATTGCTCAACAGGTTATAAAATATTCTTGCAGATGGAGTTCCAACATCTACTGAAACTATTTTTTTCTCAGAATGTTTAGATCGGAAGAGACCTCCAAGATCATCCAGTCTAACCTTTGACCTAACACCACAGTCAACTACTAAACCATGTCCTTAAGGACCAGGTCCAAATGCCTTTTAAATAACTCCAGGGATGGTGACTTCACCACTGCCCTGGGCAGGCCATTCCAATGCCTTTCAATTTAGTTAATAAAGATCAACCAACCAAGGCAACTGCCATGGCATCAAAAATATGATTAATTAAATCACTACCTAGATGTCACCAGATTCATTTTCTGTGAATCCAACATTCTCTCTTCATTTCCCATACAATCCAACCATTAAAGTCTCCAAATGGAATAGCCAGCACCCATAAATACTGTATTTGCAAATGGCCTTACCTTCCACACAGGAAAATACACACATCTTCCTTGTCTCTCCACCACCACTCAACTTCTTCATTCTTCAGTACTGTAGCATTAGAGCACAGCTTCTGGAAAAGATATTTAACTCAAAAAGCTCCTGGCTGGGTGCAAACCTGTTACACTCCACAGCAATATTAAATGCATTAAGTAGCTGCTCAAGTTCTGGCACTCTTCTGTTACTAACCTTGCAAACTGTTTAAATGGTGGAAAGGTCTGGGATACCCCCAAGCACAAGAGCAATGTTATACCACACTTGTAAGTGAGCTTTGCCCTGGGGAACACTCCAGCACCCGAGCAGGTTGCTTGGACCTATCTGTATAACCAGCAACTCAGGATTATTTTTCAGGTGATGTTTCTTCACTAAGACAATTCTTGGTGGAAATCTTAACAAGATTTAAGTTTCTCCAGTCTTCATAACACCAGGCAGTAGATGAGAGGAAACACTTGGCCATAATTACCTAGTTGTTTTAACCCATTTAGTTTGGGTTGACAAAAGCACTGGTTCTCTTCTCCCTTGTACTTGTCCCATGTCTGATCATTCTTGGTACTTAAGAATGTACACACCTGGACAGCAAGTAGGATTAATGAACCCATCAGAGTAAAAATTTACAAAAAAGAAATTTCAGTTAGAAGGCCAGTATGAACACAAAAAAGTGCCACAAAGAGGCAAAATATACCTTCTAATGATATCTGCATCACAGTAACTCTGAAGGCAACCACAAAACATCATAACCCAGGCATATGCACAGAGCAGGCAAACAACTGCAGTCACGGCAAATTCCAGCCTTTTCCTCCTCCATTTATCCTGTCTCCATCCTCCCAAAGTGAAATTTACCCTGAATCCCACTCTTAATGGAATCCACCACAGAGCAACACAAACACTTGACCGTGTCTTCCTTCAGCTAATTTTCTCCATAGTCCAGCCCATTTTTCTTTTCAGTTTAAAAAAACAGCAATATGTTGAATCTAATTGGAATAACTGAGGTGCAGATGGGGGTAGCCAACTTTCTTTTTTTGGAAAATAATTGTTGACTCCCCCTATGATATGGCAATAGGGAAGTGTCAGATTAGAAATCCTGTCTCCCACCCTTCGCCATGAGGACACTTGATCCTTTGTGCATAAATCCTTTTCTTTTTTTTACTTTTTTTTCTTTTTCCTTTGGGTGAACTTCACTGCAGCTTATTATTATTGAAAGTTAGAGTATAGACTGATGACTGATTACAAGGATATGGTGTACCATGGGAAAAGCCTAGTTATATAAAAGCTTTGCTTCAGACTCGCCTACTTCGTGTTCTGCAAAAGCTATTGAAGACATCCCTGTTGTTTTATCGATCTTGTAGATTCAGAACTGGGGCATTTAGAATCTAGCTTTGCTTTGGAGACTTGCTTATTTTACTTGAATTTGCTCAAAATTCAACAGATTAAAGTGATTTGACAGTTTTTTGAATGCTAGCCTAGGAAAAAGAAATAAAAAAGCTTTCTCATATAAGGTGAGCCAGCTGTCTACAGAAGAAGTTATTGCTTCACACTGTCACCAGTTTTCCTGGTGCCCAGAAACTCTGATTAGGCAGACAGCCCGTGCTAGGGGAGGCAGAAACATTCCCTCTCTGCTGTGGATGGGGGCAGCCATGAGTGCCCCATGCAGCTGAAATGTTTTGGTGTGGTGAGGCCAAACTCACCCAGCCCAGAGCCCCCCAGCAGATAGTGCTGGGTTTAGGCCCTTGATCCACAGCAGAGCAGCCCCACACCTCGCCACAGGAGCTTTGGTCAGAGCAGCTTTGGTCAGGGCAGCTCCCACACCTAAGCTGGGAATTCAACCCCTGACCTCCCATGCCACGTACCTTGCTTTCCCAATCTTTCCTGCAGCAGCATTTCCTGCATTTTTAACAGAAATCTTTTTAAACTGTGATATTCCCGAGGATATAGAAGAGTGCAGTAGTTGCTATTTTACTTAATATTGAAAGGTTAAAAAGCCCATGAAAACATATAGCTATGTGGAAATTAATGATCTTATCTCTTGTAAACTGGTGCTGTGTACGCACCTATCCACTCATAATGTTTTAAAATACATATAGAAGAGTGCATATAGTGATAACACATTTGATTTTATCCACTACAAATATATATATATATGTATATATCAGACAAATAACGTATCTCTCTTCCTACTCTCTCTATTGATAAAATCCATAGAGGATTTATTCCATCTGAATTTGCTTCTCCATGTTATTCATCTCAACTGTGCACTCAGAAAGTGCAAATATTTAAATTGGTTTAAAGTCAGAATATTAATGGCTGTTCTTAGAAATTCAGTAACAGTTACATTTTCCCAGTTGATGGATGCTGTCAAAAACAGCTACTGCACAAGTGTACATAGTTAATTACTTGCAATAATTGGGATCTCAGTCCAAGTATATGAAGACTTTTACCAGTATATGTAAAGAGAGTCACTGAAGTGTTCTCAGCTCCTGCTTGCTGAAGAACGATGCTCCTCCTTGACACACCTGAATGCAGCTCCTGACAAGCAGCACTGTGCATTGCCTGGGTGCCAAGTCTGGGAGAGGTCAGACCCATCCACTCCCACAGGACAAAGGATTTTGTGCAGATGAACATTGTTTACTCTTAAAAATATCAGTCCTGGTGAAAGAAAGGGGTGCCAAGGAGTAATTCAGCTCCTCTCTGAAAGTTCAGGTTTTCAATTAAAAGTACAAAAAAAAGAAACCACATATAATTTACAAGAATTCAGCAAGCAAGGAAGCAAGCCCTGTGCTATGTTACACAGGCAGCTAGCCACCTTCTCTCAGTGAAAAGCCAGAGCATATGCTTCATTTCAAGCCTGTTTTTAAACACACCCCTAATTATGAAATCATTACTAGAAACCTGCATGATAAGGAAAGAAAAATTATTATATTAGCCTGGGGTCTTCAGTGCACTCAGAGGCATCACAAAGCAGCTCTCCTGCAGTCAAAGCCTGCGCATTCCCTCCTTTCTCTCATCCAGTGAGTCACTTCTTCCCTTTAATCTCCCATTAAAATCCTTTCTATCCTCTTCAGTTTATGACTCCGTTGCTGCAAGGTGGTTTGTGGCACTTGGTATGGCTAATCCTTGGGATTGCATCATATTGAGAAAAGAATAATTGAAAACAGCTTGAAGCAGATGTAGTTAGGCACACAAATCAATGACAGATAATCATTTAAGCACAAACCAAAACAGACATTTACATGGAAAACAATCATGGCCTTGGAGTTACACCCTGTTCTTGCCATGCAAAATCTTTCATAGATTTGGCAGAGTACCCTTGGAAGCTAAACCCCATTGCCAGTGTGGTCATCCCCTTGAGACAGCCCTGGCAATCCCCTTGCTTGAAACCTGAGCTCAGCTGCAAATAGGCTTGCCTTAAGGTTCATCCAGCTTCAGGTGAAATAAACTACACTGCTTCCCAAGCTGCCTGAGAGCTGTGGTCTGAGATGAGCAGTCCAGAGCTGTGCAAAGCTAAACAGTAAAGGGGAACATGGGACTGTGTCCCCCCTTTTGGGGCATTCCCATCCCAAGTCCCCAGCAAGGCAAGTAGGTCCTACTCAGGTGTGTATGGAAGTGTACCAATAATAAAAACTGAAGTGGACTGTTTCCTGAATCAATAGTGCAGATGGGAGCACATATTTGCCTGTCATTTTCTGATGACAATCATATTTATACCAGCTGGTTAAAATGTTTTAATAAATGGTCACCTGATGAGAACTCTTTCTGATGGCTACAGTTCTGGGGTTTGCTCATTTTTGCCACCATCAAAATAACCACGCAAATTAAATTAAACCCACAAAATGGAAATTTTAGATCTTTCTGAGAATGTTTAGAAAGGCATGGAAACTTAAATTCCATCTCACCACAAGTGGTAAGTTGAAGAAAGTATGTTGGGGATGTTCTATACTGGTTTTGTCCTGGGGGGAGGGGGCAAAAGAGCTGAGCCTCCATCCCTGCCCAAGGGCCCATTCCACAGACAAGTGAGTGAGCACTGTTATTTGTGTGGCTCTCAGTGCTCTGAACTTCTCAGGTTGAATTTCTCTACCATTGTCCAGTTCAGAAACTTCGTAAAGTACAGGCAAATTTCCCTCCACTTCTGTGTGCAGCTGGGGGTAAGGGCTTCCCAGCCCCTCCTGGTCCCCTTGCTGCTCCCACAGCTGCCCTGATGCTGGTGTGATGCACACCCATGCACAGAAACCAGCTGAAAAGGGCTGGTGGTCTGATAAGTTTTTATTATTTATCTATACTTATAACTAGGTAAGTGGGACTTTTTTTCCCATTCTTTAGCCTTTTGCTTTAAAAACATCAACATCTTCACCAGAGAAATTTCAAAAGTTCAGTTGCCAATTTTCCTTCCACTTTCTGTGACTCTGGTGAAAGGGTATTATTTATCAAACTAAGTGTATAATATAGTCTTTGCAAAATGGTAAAGATCAAAGACTATCTTGCATCAAGCAGAATTACAGTGCCATAACATTTTATCTTGTTACAGCTGGTATCAATCACGGCATGACAGCAAGCTACAGAGAAGGCTTTTTAAGTCAGTATCACTGACACACTGCAACATCTGAAATCCGGCAGCCAGCTAGCATGTGCTCTGGGTGTGAAAGGGAAAAACCAGCAGTGTAAGTGCCTTCAGTATCCATGTCATTAAGTACGGCCATTTGGCAGAGAAGCATGTGCACATGACTTTAATTCTGCCTGTGGCTGTTGCATCCTTGTAAGGAAAGAGATAAAAGCCTCTACCAGAAGAGAGCGAGCTTGATTTCAAGTGACAGTGGTGACATTTTCAGCAACGACCCCCGAGTGCAGCAAATTCTGCAAATGATACTCCTGCCCCAAAGGCACGGGCATCATCCTCCTCTCACTGGGAAGAGGAAGGAATCCAGATGCACAACAGGGGCTGACGGGCACTGGGCGGTGAGGCACCGACCCTGCTGCACCCCAGACTATGGCTGGCTCCACTCTGCAGCTCTCCTGTACTAGCTGCCAGCTCATTGCTTTCTCACTGCAATTTGCTGTTGGATATTTGTTTAATTTAGGCTTGAGAATATTTTACCATAGCCACAGAAAGGCTCAGGAGTAGAATGAGATTTCTCCTGCTCCTCTCCAGGACCCTGCCAGGACTTCCAAGTTTTACAGCACTTGAAGTAGTAGTGCACACTGTGTCCTCCAGACTTATCTTGGGAGCATCTGGTGAAGAACAGAAAGGAAAGGGGTATTATAAGAGACCTGTTCTTATACATACCCCTTCCAGCGGGGTTGCATCCCTCCTCTACATGTCAGGAGCCAGTCCTGTGTATGTCTCCCTACAATACGCACGAATCCAACAGCAGCATCTTTCCCAGCTGTGCTCCTGCAAAGTGCCTCCGGAGCTTCCAGCCTGTGGAAGCCCCCGAGACTCTGCAGCAGGAGCTGTCTCTTTTCCCAAAGTATCAGTGGGGCATGGCCAGGCCTCTGGCTGCACCCCCAGACAGAGAGGCAGGAGCAGCCAGGACCTGGCTGCTGAGGTGGCACAGCACTGCGGGCACACAGAGCCCCAGGGCTCCAGGCAGAGCGAGGCTGCAGCTGTCTCGAGCAGTATCGATTCTGTCCGTGACTGGAGCACTGTGGTTTCTGTATTTGGGTTATATTAACATTATAATTTTGTAACAGGCAACTTCACTTCAAACGGTCCCGCGATTGTTTCTCGGAGACTTCAATCCAGAGAGGGAACCCTTTCAACATAGCAAAGAGGAGAAGAAGAAACAAAGCAAATGCTGTCAGGAAAGTACAAGGGCTCGACGGTTTTAAACATCTTGGGTTTTCAGGATTCTCCTGTTATTTGAATAGAAGACTGCATTATTTTAGATGAAGTGCCCATCTTCACTTTTTCAGTCTCCTTTCCCTCTGTTGATGAGAGGTACACAAGGTACTCCCCACCACTCACAAAAATGCTTCTAAAAACTTAAAGAATTATTATTGAAAAAGGGCACTCCTATTCCTTATGCATAAAACATGCATGCATATTCATATAAAACACTTAGAAAAATTTGTACCAGTTATAATTAGCATGTTTTGTGCATCTATTTTCTTTGCTATTAAATAACAAATTTGTGGTAACCATAGCAACTGGAACATCACATGGTACTGGTGCTATTTTGGGGATAACATAAGTACCTTTCTTAAAGAAGCATTCACACCTCTAAGCTATGAATTTTAATAATTTTCACAATAAAATATCTGTTGGGTAGATTTCATTCATCCCTCACTCTAATGTTGATTTAATGTGGAATGCACTACCTTGTTTTGCAGCACCTATGACCACTTAAAAACATTAATAAGTCCTCTTGTTTTGCAAAAAGGCAGGAGGCTTTTAAGGCGAAAGAGAGCTGTGTGACATATTAGTAGAACTTGCACTGAGGGAAAAAGTACAATAAAATGAAGGATTTCTGTTATTATTTCTGGGGGAGCTAACATTGGTCATGTAGCTCTTCATGCTTGAATGGAGGAAAGCAGAAGGAAAGATGTTTTCATCTTGGACTGCTGTGGCTCCTACTGGAATAAGCAATAAGTGTTGTGTTAGCTTTACTGGAAGCTGGGAGAGGTCATTGGGGACCTCGCATGGGAATCCCTGATCAGAAGAAATCAGCTGAGCCATTGAAGCCAGTTCCCTGCCACTGCAGTCAAGTGTGTTTGCTTACAGAGTATCTGCTGTACACAACACCACATGCCACAGGCCTGTATCTCAGAGCCTTACAGCTAATGAGATAAAGAGCAAGAGACCAACTGGCAAAACAGTAATGAGCCATTAAAAGAGATTAGGTGGCAACAAGGTCAATATCCATGTGCTAGGCTCCCAGTAGAACAAGGATTCTCTTAAATAAAATTTGCTGGAGTGCCACATTACAGAAAAGTTCAAAATGCCTCAAGAATCCCTGTCAATGTTGTGATGAATTGAGGAAAAATGGAAAAATGTGGGAGAAATTCCCTTCAGCTGCTGAAATTGGTAATTCAGTTAATCGTGAGCATGTAAGTAGGATGAACCAAATGGGCACCCATGAGAAATGAATGCTATTAAAAATATCCTACCCACACTGATGTACTAATGAAAAATACTGGTTGACACAGATTAATTGTTTTATCATGGAAGTGTCTGTATAGATGAAACCCACCATGAGCCATCAGTGGTGTTATCCATCTCCCAGACCAATGGTAATGAGGGATCGTTCACCTTGGGTGGCTCCTGCACAGGTGATTTGGGTTAATTCAAATACCAAAGAAGCCCTTAGGCTGGGAAATGACTCAGACCGACTTTGCCTGCCAAAGTGGAGTTTGGAGCAGAGAAATTTTATCAGAAAGTGAAGAAAGGTGCTGGAGTTGATGGTATCTGAGAACAAGAAGACACAGTAAGTACCTGCAAAAGATGAAGGTTGGTGTGGGTTGCAGGGCCAGCTGGGGCCATGGTAGCCAAAGGGTGTGATGCTCAGGCAGCTCTTTGGACCTGAGGCTGGAGCCTTTGCTGTAGGCAAGGGGGCTCACCAAGCTGTGTGCTGGCTTGGGGCAAACTGCAAGGAGTAAAAGTTAATGAGAGTTTTAATTTTATAAACTCAGGCCAAACTTTGCAAATCTGAGCCAGACTTTGAGAATTAGCCTGAGTAAAGATTTGCAAAGTGATCCTTTGCCTCTGTCATTGTTCTGTTCTGCCTTCCTCCCATTTTCCACTTTCAGTGCTTGTTTCAGGGAGGCCCTGGCAGGATGTCCTGTGCAGAGGCTGCCTGAAAGAGGGTTTCTGGGTTTCCACCACAGTCAATCCATGCATTGCATTACTGATTCTTTGGTGCTTACCCACTTCCCTCTCTCTTGCTGCAGCTCCTGCTGTGCTATAGGTTTCTCTGCCTGCTGCCTGCCCCCTCCACTGGGGGTTGGTGTATCTCATCCCTTGGATCTGGCAGAAAGGGACTGGTCCTCAGCTCAGCTGAGGGCAATTCCGCTCCAGCCCTTCCCTCGCCTTCCAGTCTTGTTCTCCTCCAAATGCCTGCTCCTTAAGAAAAGTCTTGAGAAAAGGTCTAACAAGGCAGCAGCACAGCATTTCAGCTGAACACATATGCTTCCAGGAGCCCTGAGGGGTGAAGCAAAAGTAAACCCATTAGAGGCAAAAAAGGAAAAGTTGCACAGTATGCTTTTTTTTCTTTTCTTGAGCCATGCTGTGAAATGGGAGCTTCCCATTCTACTTTCTCTTTGGAGAGGAAGAGAAAAAGATTTGGAAGATGCTGGCAAGTGATAAAATACAAAGAAGTTCTTATGCAGTAAACGAATGGCTTTCTGCCTTGCCTTTTATTAAAGCTCCTAATCCAGCCTGTAAATAGGGACTTTCCCTTTGGACTGCCTGTTTAGATGTAAGACTTAGAGCTGATCTGAAGTAATGGGATCAGAAAATAGAAGATATATATCAAAGAGAATGATACATATACTCGTACTAGGGAACTTTCTCTTGTAGCACTCCTCATATACTGTATGTAAATGTCCCCAAGTACAAAGTGCACTTCATTTTTCTGCAGACCTAAACTAAGACACTCACTGGAGAAACCTGCCTGTTTGATCCCCGGGGGGGGCAGCCTGCCTGCCTCCAGGCAAAGCACAGATCCTCTACAATAAAGCAGAATGTGAGAGGTGATTCTCTTGCATGGCTCGAATTGGGTTTACTAAATCCTGGAAGAATGCAGCATTTAAAGATGCTGGGAGCAGAGATTCATCATTCCCAGATTGGTTTTCTTTTGTGGTTCTTAAATTAACATGAAAGAATATTGGGAATATAGATATAAAATATGATGTGTATTTTTTCTTTTTATTTAAAAATACATAAATGTGTCTCTTGCCTTCTGTTTTATATTTAGGAACATTTGAATACCATTTGATGCTATTATATTTTCCAGGGCAGTTCTTCATCAGATTAATTTTTCAATAGGTGCTACTATGACTATATTAAGAGGACATTTGAAGTAATGTAAAGAGGTAAACCTCCAACTAGCACCATCAGGGTAACTTGGAAAAGTTCCTAAGACTAGTGAGCTCTAAAAAAAAATTTTTTCTTCCCTTTCTTGCATTAATCTTGTGTAAACCAAATAGCACTTTCCAGATAAGTCATTAGATTCAAGGAAAAAGAAAAAAAAAAAACAAAACATCGTCTTGCTTAGATATGCTTTACACATCAGCAGAAGTAAAGATCAATTTTTGTGAAAGTTGTTAGGATGAGCAGATTTTCTTTCCCATCAAAGCACTGTGTGACTAAAGCAGGAAAAGTTTAGAGGAGGCAGCTCGGGATGTGCCAGAGTCTGAGGCTGTCAGCACAGAGCTAACTGCTTGTAACAATCCCAGCTCTTCCACTGAGCGGAATGAACAATGGACTGACATCCATGTGTATAATCTCTTTTTCTTAAAAATAGTGGTAATCACCACCATACACTCTTCTCAGCTGCATGGGTGAGTTTTTCTGTACTGCTACTGTGTTTTGTTTTCTTCTCAAAGTAAATCTGGTATCTGTCAAAACCACAAGGTACGTAATGAGCATTTAAAATGGCTGTTGATATTTGTATTAATATGTTTACCCCTGGTCAGCTGAAAGCTGTGAAAATTTTTCTTTGAATTCATCCAAAGATATATTTTGAATACCCGTGGATGGGATGTTTTAATTCTACTGCCCAAACAGCAGTCATACTATGCTTTTTTATTCTGTACTTTAAGCAGTACAACTACTTGAATACCTTCTCCTTCAAATATGAAGCCATAATATTTAAAACATTTGGAATAAATACTTCAACTTCGGTATCAGTATGACAGTTACTATAAGGTGTGTCCTTCATTGCCTGTTTCAGCATTACAGTGAAAGACCTTCATTTCAGTAGAATTAAATCTTAAGTTATCTATTAAAAAGGAATATCAGGTGATGGGATGGCATTACCCCAGTTTCTAATGCAAAATGATGAGGGAGGAGTGAAAGGTCAGCCCTGGAATGGGGACCTGCAAATGTAACTTGCTTTTCATATTGATCAGGTTTTCCAGGGGGCTTCAGGTCAGGTGCTGAGATCTCAGGGCTTGCTCTGTCTGCAGCTGTCTCAGTGTTTCAATAGCTTATCTTGAGCAAGTTCCACAATGTTTCTGTACTGCTCCTCCAAGGATAAAATAGATCTAAACTTTGTCAGTGTTGCAAAGGCATCAATGCTTCTGAAAAAGTCTTTGGCATTCCCTGTGAGGAAGATGCTATGCACAGTGTGCATGTGTGTCTATATAATCTTGAGGGTTAATGTTTCTCTGAAGGATATTTATTTCACCTATTATTAGGTCCATGGATCCACGGCGAAGTAAAGTTTTTGTTTAGACTAAAATGGCTTTACTGACAAAAAAAAAAAAAAAAAAAAAAAAAAAAAGAGAGAGAGAGAAGATAGAGGCACCTGTTTAGAGAGAGGAGCCACATAGAACTATATATATTTCACCAAAAGTATTTGTTGGTACAGAACAGATCAATGTGATCAATGTGTAGCTGCATAATAATGCGGAGAGAAAGATGAGATTAAATGTTCAAATACATATACTAATTAGAAAGGACATGTACATCCATGTAGAGAAAACCTGACAGTGAGAAAATGACAGAGATTCAGCACTACAGTGAAATATAAATGTCAAACTACAAGGATGCATGTAAAAAAAACTTGTAACTGTTAGGAACTAGACTCTGTATTCATGTGAAAGCTGTTCCCTTTATAATCTTCTTAAATCCCTCTAAGGTGTTCTGTCATTCACTGTCAAACTTTCTGTGTAAGATAATAAGATGTATGTCATGCAAGTGTCCAAAACTGCTGCTCTGCTACTGCCAGGATACACCAATATATTTTATTGGCTTGTTGTATTTGTTGTTTTGGTTTTGTTTTTTTAAAACATCAAGGATATTAAGCATGAGATCTGCCTAAGTACTAGCAGTCAATTACAGAATATTTTTGCTCCTCAGATATGATAAAATCTAACACGATGCCCAAAATGTAGGGGAAAAGGGAACCAGTAATGTGTGTTCTGATTTGGCTGTGGACTCAGTAGGTTGTCAGAGAGCCACAGGATGTACAGTGAAAGTGGATGCTAACTAAATTTTTAAGTGCAAGAGCATGTGTTTCATTTGCAAGATGTTTTGTTTAATTAAAAGATAAATACCATTTATAATTCTTCTCACAGACAGTTTGAGAGCAACAACACCTACAGAGCTCTCAAGCTGCCTGAAGAACTTCTTGATGCATCTGATCCATGGGGTAGGTATATGTAAATAAGAACAGTTCATTACTTTATTAAGTGGTATTTTTGTTTCTACACAGTATTGGATATTGCTTCTAAAAATTTTGAAACATCAGTTTCAAGATGCTGCCTGCATGAAGCATGTAAAATATTCTGTCATGAAAGTGTGGTGAAAATCCCTCCCCAAATGTTACTGACTCAGAGAGGCAACATTCACCCCAGCTCAGAAGGCTTGCATCAAGCCAAGGCATCACATAAATATGAAGACATAAAACCTGTCTGCACAACTCCTATTCAGACCTCCCTGCATACAGGGCAAGCGAACTGCTGTTAAAGCAATCATGGTGTTTTGAGGGTTGCTTTTCTCAGCTGTATGCTCTCTCTTGCACAGCTTATAGTTCCTTTTCATTTCCTTTCAGTTCCTGAGACTCAACGTGCTGTTATAGCTTATGGCTCCATGCTCTGCTTTGGGCTGCTGTGGTCTCTTCAGCAAAACCCATCATCTGACCGGGCTACTCCTCACTCCTCATGGGCTGATGTGAGCCTGTGGCTGTGCAAAAGCTGGGACAAGAGCTCTCCAGAGGCATCAAATTTGTCAAACAGAGCAGCTGAAGCCAGGACAGGAATGACAGTATCAAACAAAGAGGCCACACCAGTGCAGTGATGGGTGTTGCACATGGTCATGTCACCCTGCTGTGCCTACACAGTTGTGCTCTGAAACCTGAGTATCTTCTGCCAGCTGCTCAGTGGCACATTTTGGCTACAACTGCTGATAGAAAAGTGTAGGGGAACTACCTGGCTGTGAGAGACAGCTACCTCTCCTGCCAGCATGCTTTAGGGGCAGCATCTCCAGGTCAGCTTTTCCACTGGGGAGCCCAGCTACTCTCATTTCGTTAGGTTGTTTTTACACAAGAACGGCTGGGAAGAAGCACAGGCTGCTGACACCCAGTGCTCTAATATGCAGAAGTTGGACTCTGTTCTGCTCAGAGGGTCTGATGGTATCAGCCTCCAGAGAATCAGTGTCTGACACTCCCAGTCTGCTGTTCATATTGGTTTGGTCTCAGCTGAGCTATTTCTAACAACAAAGAACATATCTGAGAGAGTTACAATTTGCTGTAATCATATTTTTGCAGTTTTTCACTGTGATAATTACTCCCATAAATATCATTGCTTCACCTCAGCTCAACAGAGTGCTCTCTATTTCGGCGCTCAATCTCAACCTTCCACACTCGGATTGCCAGGGAAGAACAATGGTAATATTTGTTATTACTGGGACCACTCCAGACATGGGGCTGTTGGGGCATCCAGTTTCTGTGCTGTCTTAGCTAATAAAAAAAAAATAAATTGCCACCTGAAGTGAAAGCTGGTGAAGAAAATGTGCTAAATTGTGTATGTGTTTAAATAATATATAGTAATTACAAACTTTGACTTTGTCTTCACCTAGGCAAAGACTTGAAGACTAAGAGTCAGAATGCAGCTTTGCTGTTAAAGGTTGACTTTACTGCTGGCCCCTGACGTAGTTTAATAACAGAGAATGTTTTTAACATAATCTATGGATTGAAGTTCTTAGGAATTCCAGTTCCTACCGTGCTGACTGACTAATAGCTTTTAGGATAGATCCTTAAAGTAGATTTTATAAGAGTAGGGGCTATTTTTAACTGCCAGCCCATGAGTCCCAGGTGCATTTGGACTTTAGAGTGTCAGGCACCAGAAGTACCCAGGAAGGAGGCACTTCGTCTGACAGCATATGATGCAACTGAAGGGAAGGAAAAAGAGGTGTGAACAGGAGTATTACCATACCCATTCTAAAACTGGTGAAATGTGACAAAACGCTGAAGCACTAACTGAAGTCACCTTTGTTGCCTATGGTGTTCTCAAAATCTCCAGATTTTTAATGTAGCCTCTTAACTACAAGGCCATTCTTCCCCTCCAGAAGATGATATATAGGTATATAAATGTGCATTGATGTAATGCCAAGTTATAAACCACAAGCCTTTCAGAATTCATGTCCCTGACAGATTGCAAAAGAACTTGAAGTCAGGCAAATTGTGGTTTGTCTGACCTTATGCTAATCATTCTCCCTACATGTGTCTTGGTCAAACTGAAAATTGATAGAATAATGAACCCTCTTGAAAACCGTAATTTCTGGGTGTTGGTCACAACCCAGTTTTTATAAGTTGCTAGGATATGGGGATAATCAGGGAAATGAAGATTCTATCTTATGAGACAAGACCACAAAGCTTGAATTAAATAAAAGAAAATGAGAAAGAATATTAGTACACTGTGAGGGGAGTAAATATCAGAACTAATTAAATTCAAGGATAAAATTGGCATCTGAACAAATGGATATAAACGGGCCCCTAATAAATGTGGTCTGGAAATCTTAAGAAGTCAAGTTATGAGATTCTGGAACAGCTTTCCAAGGGGAATAGTCAATCCAGAGAAAGAGAGTTATTTTTAAATGAATGTCAAACACTTTATGAACTGGGTATCATGCTGAAGACAAACAGAGAACTGGGCTCTTGGGCCACACAAGTCCAATGTTCCCAGGTAAGAGCCAGAACATCACCAAGCTAGAATGTCTTCTAGTTCTGGAAAAAAAGAAGTAGCCAGCCACAACGCATCTCACATTGCATCATGTGTTTTTCTTTTTTAGGTTCATCCATTCAGAGAATCTCCTCAATTCCTTGATTATCCCACCAGCCCAGCACTTGAGATGTTCTACATTTCCATGTAATCCTTCCCCTTTCTCAAGTGCAAACGTAGGGATAGAGCTGAAACACCTCAAGGCAGTGTTGAAGGTGGAACTCTCTGTGCAGACCGTGGAGAACGGGAGCGGCGGGACGGGCTGAGCTGGACAGGCAGCTGGGCACCAGGCCTGGCTTGCTTCTCAGGGCTGACGGCGGCGAGCCCCTGGCAAGGGGAGGTCGTGCTACGAGCCTGCTAGCGGTGTCTCCCGGTGCAGCTGTTCTGCGGCGAGGTGGCCTGTCCTGCTGTCCCTCAACTCCGGGACGCACATCCCCACCTCCCGTGACACGGGAGAGGGCTGGGTGACGCCGCTCGCCTGCCTTCCCCGGCCCGCCTGTGACCACAGCCCGGACCCCCGACAACTCCCAAGGCAGCAGCCCCTGCCGCAGTACCTTGCGCCGGGCCGGACCGAGCCGGAGCAGCCGCGGGCGGGGCGGGCAGAGCCGGGAGCGTTTCCGCTGGGCTCGGCCCCTCCCGCCTGCGCCCGCTGCGGCGCTGCGCGGCCAGCAGGGGGCTCCGCCGCTCCGCGCCGGTGCGCGCGGGCGGGGCCGGTCTCGGGAGCGGCGGCAGCTCCCACCGGCAGCTTCCCCACCGGCACCACCCCCCGGTACTGCCAGCCCGGCATCGCCCCGGCCTCAGGCGGGCACGGGCCGGTGCCTGCGCAAAGCCCTCGCCACGGCGGGGCTGCCGGAGCTCCGCGGGTGGGAAAGGGGCCGCGCTGGGCCTGGAGCTCTCCCGAGCCGCTTCCGCCAGGCGCGGCCCGCGGACGGGGAAGAGGGATCGGCCGAGCGGCCTCCCCCAGCCGGACGGGGTTGCGGCTGCCGGGAAACAAAAGGCCGCCGTGTGTCCGCCTCTGCGGCAGCGCGGGGTCCGCGGCCGCTCCCCCTGGGGCAGCAGGGATGGGGTCTGCCGCCCTGACCGCAAGCCCCCCTCCTTCCCCTCCTCTCTGCGGCGCGGAGCTCCGAGCTCCCGAGGAAAAGCCGTCTTGTTCTTGATGGTGATGGGCGGCCATGCCGGCCGGGGCAGCGGGGAGCCGGCAGCCCGTGGGTGCAGGCGGTTCTGGTGCCGGTCTCCGGAACGGATGCCGAAGCCTGTGTGAACAGTGCTAACCCAAGGCAGAAAGCGCAGAGGGAAGGAGAGTCCTTAGAAACCGGTGTTCAGACGTGGTGGGATAAAGAAAGGGAAAGGCCGCCTTTTATTGGGCACGGGCGCTCCTGAATTCTAAGTAATAATTAAACCGCTTTAACATTGTTTTGGGGTGGGTTTTTTTGCTTCGGTACATACAGCATTTTGTGCATTGCGGTGTAAGAGGTGCCGAGGCATGCGGGGGCCCAGCAGAGCGTGGCTGCGGGAGCGGCAGCGGCCGGTGCCCAGAGTTCCCTCCGTTCCCGGGAGCAGAAAGCACCCTGTGGGCCAGGGGACAGGGGCGGTGAGGAGGGAGAGAGGGTCTGCTGCCGGGCTGCCCCTGCGCAGCTGCGGCCGCAGTCCGCTTGGCTTCCCTGGAGATTTTCCTAGGAGCGGGAGCCAGAAAGGCAAACTCTGAAGTTGTTCCCGGGGAAAAGTTGCCCGACTGGGGAAAGTCGGGCCGGACCGTGACCTGCCTGGGCCTGTTGGGTGCTGCGCTTTTCTCTTGTTCTTAGCCAGTCTGGGGAAAGGCAAAGCTTTGCCGAGGAACCTTCCCGTAGTGCTGTGGTGAGACGGGGAGAAAGAAAACATGTCTTCAGAGCGTCAGCTTGCCTTTTTCTGTCTGCTGCTCTCCTGGCCAGGGTTGGAAGAGGGACTGGGGACAGCAGAAGCAGTGTTCTGTGCCCTGCCTGGTGCCAGTTCTCCCCGCTCGTAGCCCCTCCGAAAGAAACACGTCCGGGCCCTCGTGGTGAAGAATCAAAATCAAAAAGAGTTGGATCTCTTCCGAAAAGGGGACCGGCGGGACGCCGAGCCCGGCGATTCCCACCTGCCGCACGCTCAGCAGCGGCGAGGACTTGACCTGCAGAGGGCAATAGTTGGACGCAAATACTGTCAAAGGCGGCGGGGCTCGTTGGCTCGGCACCTTAGCTGGGCCCCAAGAATGGTATGTAGGTAGGCAGCGGTGCTTAATTAATGTATATTGAAACAAAAGATCGGGTAAATTGTTTGATTTGTCTTTAGGCTACGTTTTCAAGGCTAATCTAATTCATAACTGTTACATTTATTCTAAAGAGATTAGCACAAACTTCCAGGAGAGGCATGCAGTTAACTCCAGAATTACCCTAACGCGCTAATTGTTTACCGGAACATTTACACTCAGCCGCTTGGATTCGTATTATTAGCGTTATTATTCTCTGCTAATCAGATAGGCGAGGTGGTAACGAACGGGAGCTTTCCTAATTGTTGTAGCGATTGACAAGGCGACCGCGAAGATTTTGTAGGAGGTGCGGCGGTGAGGGGCGCGTCCCGTCTGGCCATTGTCTGCGGGGCCGAGACGCCGCCGGTCAGCACCGGGCGGGCGGACAGCGCCCGGCCCCGCGTCCCCCCCGTCTCCCCCTCCGCATGGCCCGGCCCGGCGCCTTCGCCCGGTGCTTTGGGGGATTCTTCTCCCTTTTACTCTAGAAGCTCTTTCCCCCTTTAGTGATGGATTTATTAGGGAGCGGAAAAGAGCACCCCGACGGGAGCACTTTGTCTCCCTGTCTGTGTGTGTGTAGACGCGGCTGCCGTGGATGTCTGCGGCTTGTGTACATACACTGCTTTAATAATTACATATACGTCTCTCTAACCTCATTATTCGGGAAAGACTAGAAAACGCGAGCAAATTGGAATGTTGGCAGCGGGGGTGATTGCAGGTCTGAATGCACACTCCGTCTCTTCCCAACTCGCCGCCCCCTCTCCCTCCCCACCCCCTCCCCAAATCATATTTATCTGAGATTATGTCAAATTTCAGTGATCGGAAATGTCTTGTCCAAAAGCCATTCCCGATGGAAAAAGTCAAGGGGTTCCTGGCATTAAAACGACCTTGCGTCATTCCTGATGAAATTAGCAGCGCTGCGTGCTTAGAGCTTTGCTATGGATGCACTTTGGTCACAGTAAGAAGTAAGAGATTTGGGGTTTAATCCCCCCATCTGAGCAGGAGCCGTCTGCTTTCACTAGCTGCGAAAGACCGGTACTCGAAAACGCCTCAGACCCGCAGTCCATTTTTTTTTTTTTTTTTTTTTACTTGTCTTTAAGTGCAAGCGATGGGAATTGCTAACCTCGGCTAAGAAAATTTCATTTCCCCCATCCTGCTAAACGGTTCTGCTCGACATATGTTTGTTATCAGAGAGAGGTGCTATGAACACAGAGCCATTTTCTTAGCAGCTCTTTGACTCTGTGTTACCATAGTCCCACACGGCATTGGTCCTTTCCCGTTGGGAAGTCATGAATAAGAGACTATGAAGCTTGCACGTCAGATCTTCCTCAATTAATCCACCATTAGCATGTTTGGGATCCTCTACTGGATGGTTAACAGCAGCTTTGGTAACTGTATGCTGTCCATACCCAATTATGCTCTGCTAAAAATGAACTCTGCAGAACAACCTTCCTGAGCTGTCAGTGTCTCCCGTTTTCCTATTTTAACGCTTGTGTGTAGTGGCAGGCGACAGATGGTGTAGATCAGATCGATTTGATTGCATTAGCCGATTTTTTTTTCCTCCTCTCCCCCCCGACTCCTTTTCTGGAAGCCCACATTCATCTGAGAGGCGATCGCCGGGGACATGGGAAGCAAGAGCAGCCGCCGATGTGTGAAAGCAACGAGACATGGCCAGCCAGAGGCGCCGGGGTCCCTTCTCGGGGTTTGTTAACATGGTAATCCGGCACCAGGAGAGAAAGCTGCTTTCTGCTGCCCAGAGCCCATTTCCCATCACACATCAGATGACTCCCTGGTTTTACACACAGTTGGAGTTCTGCTGAAACCTGGATTTAAAGGGTAAGAGCTTCAAAAGAGGTGGATTTCTGATGGCTACTCGGGTAGGTGGCAAAAGGAGAGAGCTCCCAGGGATTTAAAAAGAGCCTGACGTTGAGCGGGAATGCATGTTTTCTTCCTTCCTCTTCTATTTCTTCCTCCTTCCCCCCCCCCCCGCCCCTCGATATTTTTTTTTCCTTTTTTCCCCCACGCCCTCTCCCCCTTTCACCAGCGAGCCCCGTAATTCACCACAATTTCTGGCACGGAAAGACATCGTACCTCTCTATTGACGGGTGGGATCGATATTTTCCCCTCTGAAATTTGCTTTTCGTGGCAACGCCGAGCTCTGCTCAGAGCTCCGCTCCTGATAGCTTAATTGTTTAAATCCCTCCATCCCTTCCCCTCCCTGCTGCCTCCCTCCCCCCTCCCGCCCCCGCGCCTCCCCGAGCTGGTTAGAGGCGGTGGAGGTGCCCCCTGGGGCCCTTCCTGGCCCCGCCGGGCTGGGGGTCCGGCACCGGGGCGCTTTCGGCGGGGAGCGGGGCGGCAGCGCCGTTAAACATGGCTTTCCGCAGCCGCCGAACAAAGGTATTTAGTTGCCGCGCGCGCCGCCACCGGCACCTCCCGCATGCGGCGGCGAAGGTGCGAGGCGGGCGGCGCGCGGGGGGCTCGCTCCCCCGGTGCTCCGCGCGCCCGGGGGTGTGCGTGCGCCCGGCGCGCGGTACCGGGGCGAGCAGGGGCGCGCGGGTGGGGAGTTGGTTGGGGGGGAAGCGGGACCCGCGGCGGGGGAGGCGCGGGGGGGGGAGCGGCGGCGGCGGCCGGTGCTGGGCGCTGTCCGGCCAGGAAGGTGCTGAAGGTCCCGGCGGGTGTGGCCCGGCCGGTGCGGGGCGGCGGGACTGGGCAGGGGAAGTTTGGGAAGGCGCGGGGGAGCAGGGGGTTATCGGTCAGAGCGGGAAAGGGCACGTTCAGGTGGACATTGCAGGAATAAGGCTGGCGCTGCAAGGGTTTGCTTTTCCTCGAGAATCGCATCCTTGAATATTATTAAAAAAAAAAAAAAAAAAAAAAAAAAGAAAGAAAGAAAAGGGAAAAGGAAAAAAAAAACAAAAAACAGCCCACACCGTGAAGTTTGGATTTCTGCCTAATTCTCGATGCATTCGTGGAGCGCTTCCAAATTTAGGAGAATATCGGTCTAGGTGTATCACTGTAGAGTGTTTTCGCCACGACTCGCTGCATTTTACTTTTTCAAACGGCTTTTGTTCAACTTGAAGGAAACCTGCAGCATCCGTTATTTGAGTTCCAACGCCAGCGCAGGAGCTTACAGCCTCCGATTTCACAGCGGGAAAAAATTACAGTGTTTCTTATTTACTTTCTGGCTGCCATTTAAATGCAACTTGAAAGCGTGCTGTATTAGAGGAATATAGGAAATCACCTCTAAAATGAGTTTAAAATAGAGGAGAGTGAGTTGGAATCTATTTTTTTTTTTTTTTAAATGAGGTAATGTGGCTATCAAATATTTTTCTTTCTCTCTTGGTTTTTTTCTTTTATTTCAAGTTAAGACAACAATCTGTTACAAAACAAATTATGTCTTCTCGTATTTCTTCCTAGGAAGCATAGTGTTAATGTGTTAAGGAAGGCAAGGGCTCACGTTAAGGACGGGATCTGTAGAAAAAGAAAGCATCTTGTATTAATTTCATTTGAAATCTAATCAACAAGCTGGTCAGTTACCGTGTGCAGTGGATAATGAGAACTGTGCGTGCTGCATAATTACTCAAGGGTGAAGAAGTACGGAGTGCCCCTGCTTGGTGCGGGTTTTGGCCGCGGAGTGCTAGTTTCATTCCCCCCTCCCCACCGCTCACACAGCAGCTGTCCTCAGCATCAGGAGCCGGGCTGAAATAACCCGGAGAAGTTCCTAATCGCCAGGCGAAGTGTGCTATGCCATGACGTTGCAGAGATCCTTTCTATTTAGTTGGCGAACAATAAACGTTTATTATCACCGCGGCAGATCATCAGACAAAGCTTCCCCCTCCCGCCTCCCCCAAGTGCGAGCGCTGCTGATAAGGGAACTGCTCCGGGTGACAGGCAGAGCCGCAGGCGCCATTTGGAAATCACTTATTTTATTATTATTATTTTATTTCTCTCCCCCCCCCGCCCCCCCACCTCCCGGTTTTTGCAGACACTTGCAGCAGGCGGCCGGTGCCTGGGTGGAGGTGCTGCCGCTGCCCCCGCCCGCTGCCGAGGAGCCGCCTGCCTGGACCGGCGCCTAGCAGCTCCGGGCTCTGCCGCTCGGGCACATGCGGGGAGCGAAAAGAGCGCTGAATTTGTACTTTGAAGCCTTTATCGCCTCAGATTTTTACGGCATCAGGGAGGCCTGGCAGAGGAGTGCCTCCGCTGAGCTCGGAGCCTTTGCTATTTCTTCTCTGATATTCTTTCTCTTCATCTATTTTCTTTCCTTCTTCCCTCCTCTTGGTAGGACATCTAGTCAGTGTGAGTCAGGACTTGTAAAATGCATTTCCCAAGCCCAGATGAAAAGTCTCTCAGGCGTGGCTGCTGCTTTATCGGAGCTCTCTCAAGCCCACCTATGCAAACATATTTGTAATATTTGCGTGGTTAACCGGGCATCTCTTTCACAGGAATCTGTTACTGCGCGTGACATCTCTTGCAAGCTCCCAGAGAGAACTGACGGAGCATACATCTAGGGAATAGGACGGCAGAGAAGCACAGAGGAAGAAAGCAAGCAATAACCAGGTAAACTCAACATTACTTTGATTTATTTCCTTTCACCTCGCCTGCAAGACCTTGCCCACTCCAGTGAGGCAGCAGGAGAGCAGAGGGACTGTACGCGTGTGTACTAAACGCCTGCTCCTCTCGTTTGCCTCCGCAGGATGGGAAGGTTCAGCCTCCATTGGATATGGGACAAGATCACTCGACAACCCTTGTGGATTCTCCTTCTTCTAGAGGGGAATTATAGTTATGGATTTATTGTCCCGGTGCAGCACTCTCACCACCATCAGCAACATCAGCAGCTTTCTGACTCTCTTCGGTGACGGGTATTCTTGGGTGGATAATACGGATTACGTTGTTATTGCTTAAGAATACGCGTAGTCGAGGAGAGTACCGGCGGCGGGCAGGCAGGCAGGCAGCGCGACCGCCCCCAGCCCACCAGCTGGCTCCCAACCTCCTCTAGTTGCCAAGGTAGCACCTTTTCCATCTTTTCCTACGCTTTGCAATGTTTCACTCTGTCTGTGTCTCTGCCCGGGCGGGGGGTGCTCGGACGCCCTGTCCCCTGTGGAAGGGGTGCCCGTGGGTGTGTGTGTGTGCTCGCCCTGGGAGCGAGCGCAGGGCTGGGGCGACCGGGAGAGCCGGGGCCGCTGCGGCGTTCCTCTCGGTTGTCAGCGCTCGGCCGGCTGCGGGGGGCACAAATGGAAGGGTTCGCCCTCTCCGGGAGGTCCCGGTGCCCCGACACACGGCTGGCAGCCCCCAGCCCGCGCTGCACCCGGAACCCGCGGCCCCTTGCCCCTTTTCGGCGGGGAGCGAGGGGTGGGGTGGGCCCGGGGCGGCCTGCCCCGCCTGCCGTGGGGTCCCCACCCCTGGGACATGGGTTACGCCCAGGACCAGGTCGGCCTGCCGGCAGATCCTTCAGTTCCGCCTCCGTCTCGCGATCCCCGTGCCCACAGCGGCCGGGTCTTGCGGGGCTGGGGGCTGCCTGCGGGCCCGGGGCTGCCGAGCGCCCGTGCCAGCGAAGCCAGGGGCACCCCGTTCGGCCCGGCTGCACCCTGCCCTGCCCGGCTGCACCCTGTTCCCGGCAAGCGCCTGTTCCCTGGCTGGAGAGGGCTCTGGCCAGCCGGCTTGGCTGCTACTAGGGAGCAGGTTGTGGCCGATCGCTTCGAGGGCGTGATGCCACTCCTATCCTCATCCCGCAGTACCAGCCTGGTGAGGGCAGGATTAAGAATTTGCCCCCTTCACACCGCTCAGGAAGCACCCAGCCAAATGCAGAGTTTGTCAGCCTCTGAGACCCCAGAAGGAGATCCATGCTCAGGGCCAGGGCTGAGGGCTTGTTTTTTGCCTGGAGCTCAGTCAGTGGCTACTTTATCCTCCCAAAGATCTCGAGACTCCTGAAATGCTGCTTGGAAGTGGGAGACACAACCAAGGGAGTGTTGATTCCTATTACTGGACAAGCCATGCCCCATCTCCTTAGCATGGAAGAAGATGTGCATCCATCCCCCTCTTCAGTCTCAGCAGTAGGGTACGGGCTTTGGTTAAAAGCCCGATCAGCCTTTGAGGTACTGTAATACTTAGAAAAATCAAAGCATAGCATTCATACTTCCATTTTTTCCCCTCTGCTTCTCTGACCCGAGAACTGGCATAGACAAAAAGCAGAGTGTGAACATCCCTGTTTCCTCATTCAAGACCTATCCACTTCCAGATGATCCTAGGTCTTGTTGCCAGGTAGTTGCACTTGTGAGACTAGATCCAGCCTTAAATGCATTAGATCAGAAGCCATTTTAAAGCAAGACCAAGAGTACTGTGATGAGATAGGCTTTTTGAATGGATCCTTCCCTAAGCTCAGCCATGATGAGACTAAGAACTATTTTTAAAGTGGACAAGCCAGATATGGGGTGATCATTAAGTTGTGAGTGCAAGGAGGGATGGTGGAGAATGTCTTTCTGCCTCTTGCTTAGAGACTGAAAGGCTACCTATGTTCTGCTTAATTATTTCCAACAACTGCCAAAGGAATCTCACTCTGTTGCCTTCAGTAGCGAGTGGAGTGCTCGTTGTTACACAGGCGTGTGGATCTGTTATTCTTTAGACACATCTTTGATGCTAGAACTCTGATCTTTGTGTTTCTCTAATACCACTTGAAAGCAGATTTTTTCCTTGTAGTTTAGTATGTTCAACAGCCTCAGAAATAATGTTAAATTATGCTTTAAAAAGACATGATCAGCTGCTAAATCAGTCAGTTCAGCACTGTAACACAGCCACATTTGCAGGTGTGGCAGGAACAGCAATAGATATGCTATTTTAAACATTCAGGTTTGTATTACAAACCTGCCTCTGATCTGAGCTTTTAGTTGACATTTTCCCTTGAGTCATGACTTACAGTATTATCAGGAGTTCTCATTTCATCACATAAAGGATGTGGTTTTGTTTGCTCTTTGCTTGGTTGTGTCTCTTGCGCAGAGTGGATTGGGTTGGTGCTCATGAATACAAGCTTAGCAAAATGTTTCTTTGTACCTGGTTTCTTCTAGTAGCTTTCTGTTTAGCATGATGAGCTGGTTTTGCTGAATAATGCCTTAATGACAGGACTGATGCATTTTTAATGCATATACTCTTTGTCATTGTCAACATTAACATTTTGGTGATTGTGGATTTCTTTTTTGGGAATTGCTATGATATGTGGGTTAAAAGAGTGAAATTGTAAGGTCCGATCAGAGAAACACTGGGTATGCTCACCAAAATAATTGTAAAAGGTTGCATAAAGGCTCAGTAGCATAAGGGCTCTTAGAATGATGTTTCCCAATAGCACAATGTCAGAGCAGCTCTCCCTGTTCATTAGCAGTTCTGTCCTGTCACACTGTATAGTGAGAGGACAGAAGCAGTCCTTTCTGAACAACAGATCTCTAAGAAAAGACTGGTTAAGCTGTGGATCCTGGGAATGCTCATGGGTTCCACAGGACTGCTCAGAGGAGCAAGGGCCCTCATGTTAAATCCAGAATATTTTGGGCCAAATCCTACCATTCAATGCAATAATTGATTTCACTGCGGGAAAGATTAGACCCCTAGTGAAAGGGATTTTTACAACGGCACACTTCCTATTTTTTTTTGCCTTAGAAATTGTGAATCCCGTGTGCTGAAAAATGAATCTAAACACCCTCTGCCTCTAATAGTCTAATGGTATTTTATTAACAGCAAAAACTATACTAAAAGGCAACATAATAAGAAATTACTTTATAAATAAGGGGTTTTAATTGTACCAGTACGAGTCTTTTCTAAGACAACATTTTAGAATGAGGTTTATGGCAGCACCAACTGTGTGTTAACAGCTCTTTTGGCAAGTGCATATTTGATTAATTTAGAATACTAACTTTCTGTTCTAAAATTGTTTTTGTAATCTGCATCCTGGTAGAAAATTAAATAAAGAATTAGCCCAAAAATAATTACTTGAACTTAACCTTTTTTTAAAGGCCATTATCCTATGAAGATTTATATCTCTGGGTAATTTTATCCACTGGAGTAGCCTTGAAGGCTGCTCCTGTAGGTAAGTCTTTGTTGCGCCAGGGGCCCCGTAGCAGCGTAGCTGATCGATAGATGATGGGGCACCGGGGTGGCAGATACCCTAGAGCAGAGCAAGGTGTTGAAGGGTCCCACTGGCAGCCACCTGTGATGCTGGCTGCTCCCCACCCTGCTCTGTGCTGGGGAGGTGGCAACAGCTCTGGTCTTCTCAGAGTGGAGAACTGCTGAAAGGGCTGTGCCTCCGAGCATCACAGGCACATTATGCCCCATAGCAGGAGCGGGAGAAGGAAGTGTGGCTTTGGTCCCTATTTTCCTGAGCAGGCAGGGAAACAGCCCTGCCAGGGTCTGCCTGTACCAGGAAGCATTGCTCTGCTTAGTAATACCCTAAATTAAGTGATGAGGACTGCTGTTTGGTTTCAGGCACCCTCTCCACAAATATTTAAGCCTACAGCCCACATATATATATCTATACACACACACACACACGTAACTCCAAATTGAATGAATACACATACATATGTACACGTGCACATACACACAGCTCTCTCTGAAAGGAGGTTGCAGCATAATAGGAAAAGCCCTGCTCTCCAAGACCTGGCAGAGGCACAGCTCCCACTCACCTCAGCAGGGGCTGTGCCATTGCAGTGCATATTTATGACCCATGGAGAGATTCCTCTTGCTGCCTGAAAATTTTCCCAAAATAAATGCGCACATTGTTGCATGTAGATACCTGAAATTATGCAGATGCTTTCCTTGGAATCAGTACTATTTGCTTTCCACTTTTGAGACTATCTGATTTTAAGGGAAGTGTAATATTTCTTCCCAGAACAGGCTTGTGCCTTTTATGTCAGGCTTCCAGTGTTCATAGGGTTTTCTTAAGGAAAGAGAAAACATTAATATCTGTACATCTACACAGCTATTCACATATTTTGCAGCTGTAAGACTAAGCCAACTTAGCCTTTTTTTCTCGGTTTTTACATCACACTGGAAGTAACTTATGCAACTGGATATTTATGCTTTTTAAAATTATTTTTGATAAATAGTGTCTTTACAAATACAAAAAGCTTTTTTCTGCTCCTCCTTTTAAAAGATCACTCTTTTTTCTGAAAAACAAATACCACTAGGTGTTACCATTAGCTGTTATGGCACTTCACCATTTTGTGTTGTAAAGGTAAATCATAACACTTATTATTAATAATCATAAATATTTACCATATTCATCATCTGCCCCTTCAATGGTGGAAACGTTTCCTAGGCCCATGATGCTTGCATGGTTTTTATTGCTATCATTTAGAAACCAAACTGCTCAAAAATCAAAGGACTTGATTATCACATACCTGCAATGCATAGAACTACTTATAAATGTTGGCTCAATGATAACAGTGGCAGAAAAGAAATTTAAATGACAGGCCAAAATAAGAAGTGTAAAAGTGATAACCCAAGACAGAATTCATAGAGGTGACAGAAGGAGTGTCAGAAGGACAGAGATTATCCTGAGGTTAAAGAGAAGAGGACTGGAGGTGATAGCAGAGAGTAGATGTACCCCAGCTTTGCAGAGCCGGAGGGTGGGAGAGAGGAGAGGCACCAGGGATGGCAGGTGAGGAGGTATCGCAGGGTGGTGCTGGGAGAATGCAGCAGAAATGTGGAAACCAGGGCAGGAACATCACACACATTGGGTGGTTTGCTTTCTGGAAAAAACAGTAGTTAAAAGCGGCTAACAGAAAATTAGGTGAAATGTTCCAGAAACTACAGGAGTTGATTGATGAGAAAAATTAGAGCCCTGAGTACATAGCTGAAAGGAGGTTTTTTTTATTCATATATGTGTAAAAGTATATATATATGTGTGTATATATATATAAATATACACACCTATCCAAAATTACATAACAATGCCCATGTAGCTAAATGAAATTAGTATTCTGCCTTGGAAATCACTGTCCTACAGAAACCAGTGGGAAATTTCTACTAGGGCCAGAATTTCTCCCATGTGCATGAAAACAGGGCAGCTGGGTGTATGCAAATAGACCTAGGACCTATAGAGGGAGAAAATGCAGTGTGGCTATCAAGGAACATTTCCTTTCAGTGAACCCAATGCCTCTCTAGTCAGTGGGAATGATATTAAGTAACTGTGCAATCTCCATGCAGGAAAGCCCTTGCCTTGGAGATATAAAATTAGCTTGCCCAAGACTCAGCAGGCAGCAGTCACCCCACCGGGGTTGGAGAGCCACCCCAGGGAGGCCTTCTTGCCTCTGACTTCTGGAATACATTTTCACAGAGCTGAATCAGCTCTGATAATTCCCCAGTAGTTTACACCAGTAGAAAGAAAAACGTAGACCTGTAAGAAGTTACATAAGCGTTCCAAGGTACTATCTCATATTATTTCAGATTGAGTCAAATGTAATGTTTTATCTGTTTCAATGTCAATTGTTACCACAGTATTGTTCCATGCAAGTCCATCTGAACTGTTTGTAATACACACCCCTTTTATATTAGTCATGAAATGCTGGAAAATTATAGCTGGCTTTTCTTGAATATTAAGAATTGCAGATTCATAGCCTTGTTTGAAATATTAGCAGTTCTCTTGCCAAGTCAGAACAATATCATAAAGTTTATTAGTATTAACAGATAAAGCCTATCTTTTAAATCACAGCAAATCAATGACAAGGTGATCACCTTGGGATTGGTCTTCTCTAAATGGAGAAAGAGGGACATTGTGAAACACAACTGTACAGCATTTGATTATGCAGCCTGTTACCAAAAAAAGAACCATCTAACTGCATCTTACAGAGGCATTTCCATAGATAATGCAAATTTCACATTTCTTTTAGATTATCTGTTAGCAATAGCTGTGCAAGTATTCACATTCTTCTAACAAAAAGTTGATAGAAAATTCAAATAAAAAGGCATCACTGTAATCACTACATTACAAAGACTTTATTTAATTTTTTTAAGTTAGGGAGGAAATAATAAGAGCAGGGAGACTTGATGCTTTAATGCTTCACACCATCTGGAAAGTCATCCTTTAAGAATCATTCTTCAGGAGATAACCTACCTGGTTATTCGAAGGAAATGTAGAGCATCATTACCTCTTCAGGAAATTGCCAAAAGCATTCTTTTGAAATCCAAAATTATACAGTTCAATGCCTGCTGTTTTACTGGAGCAATAGTTATTACAGTCTCGATACTCTGGTTGATAAAAATGACCACCACAGAGAAAAGCTGTTTCTTGTTCCATAAGTTTTTCCTCCATTGCCTGGCTGTCCCCCTTTCTGATACATGCAAAAGATTTGAGGGGCCAGAAGGTTTTTTTCTATTTTCACATACTTTATTTTAGAATTCTTATGATAATTTCATTTCCTAAGTTTTTTCTGAACATCTTGAAATATAGAGAGAAACAGTGGAAACTTTTTCAGACCTTAGTTTAAGAGGCGGTGACTTCTCTCCATTTTTAAGAAAGAGATATTTTTTTTTCCTGCGTGTTATACAAAGGACAACAATGTAGTTACTTCCAAGGTTTCAGTACAATCCTTTTCTTTTTGACCATGTATGTCATATTGTCTTGTGTTGTGTTATGGCACCGGGTGGCTGTCATAACACGTGATTGCAAACCCCTTTGCTTGCAGCCATTCATTGAGCCTGTTAGTGAAAACAGAACTGGCAAGTCCTGCTCTAGGAAGCAAGAAACAAAACTGCTTCCTTTTTCTCTCCTTGCTTAGATGCTTGTCTTCTCTACATATGTAAATTCTTACCAGAGACAAATGCAGCACCAGTCCAGACCCTCAATTACAGGTGAAAGAGACATGTTTAGTTTTCATTTTCTGGAGGTGTAGTGAGTCAGTGCTGCTCACTATGCTCTTCAGCCTCCCTGGTACAAGAGGAAGGAAAAGCTCCAACAAGGGACAGAAGGCTGAATAGGTGTGATGCAAAATGGACAAAAAGGACAGCAAACTAAATAAATAATATTCCCCCCCCAGTTACTTAGCCAGAGTTTTTATGGTTTAATTTTTACCAAACGCTACTCTATTTAAAGCATTCTGCATTTCTTGGATGCAAAACTTTAATATGTACCTCATAGAGAGACTCAGAATAATAGCTCTGCTTTCTCTAATAAAATCTCTCTTCTGAGATTAACTCTGGAGCTAGCAGTAAGGTCAGTATTTCATTTCATAGAAGTCAGCTCATGCTGACAAGGGTTTGGCCTTCTTAGTGATGGGCCGTTTGCTGCTCAGAAGTGTGAGGAATGGCTTTCTGAAATATTGATAGCTTGCCTTCACTGGAGTTCATGATCAAATTTAGCTGGCAAGTATCAGTGCACTACGGCACCTGGACTGAAGGGCTGAGAGGCTTGGGCCTTGGGCCAGCCACTAAGGTTTGCTGTTTGAATCAGAGGCCAGCTCTTCCATTAGCGTAAATCAGTGGTTTATTATAACATTAAATGAGATTTGTGTCAGAGTAGCCCAGACTACAGCTTGGCTCTTGGGATTTGAAAAGAAATAGAAAAATTAGGTTGAGACCATTAGAACTCTGTTCTCATTTGGGTTTGGTGTGTGTGCATGTGGCTGTGCCTATATGCACATGCACACATGTACAGAACTGCATTTTATTCCTGTGGCCATTTCCTGTGGCCACGTGGCTGCCATTTGACAGGGACCTAAGAGCACAAAATCTTCATTCTGGTGTGGTTTGATCGACATGTGCAGACATATCACATAAAGGCTCTGGGATCCCGCTTTTCATCCATAAAAGGAAAGCAGGCAAGCTTCATCCCCAGCTAAACCCTCTGCACAATATACATCAATAATGAGGCAGCATCTATTTATATGTTGCTCACTGGAAATGACTGAATTCAGACAGAAGTTGGTGAGGCAGCCTGAGCTCCACCAGCCTCCGTGGAGTCTATTGTTAGTACTCAGGATGATTCCTCAGGCAATCAGGGAAGAGAGGCACGATTTGGAGCCTACCACACCACAGGGAAGAATATCAGCTTTGGCACTTGGCAGGTGGTGTCTCCTCTCAGAGAAAGCCTTTGATGGCTCTGCCAGGACCTGGCAGTCACGGAGGAGGAATGCAGGAGAAATGACTACACGACCAGGGGGTGAGAGCGCAGCTGCATTGCTGCTTCCCAAGAAGTGGCACACTGACCTGGGCTTACCTGCAGGGTGAGAGATCCCTGCTGTCCCTTGTGAGAAAAGGAGATGTCCAAGAGGGAAGTACTAGCTGCTACACACCAATGCATTCTTGCCATGTCATTGCGGAAGGTTTTCAACAATATTTCTTCTTTACCTAGAAAAAAAAAAAAGATGCAGTAGAGAAGGCCCATCTGGCATTACAACGTTGACTTGGTAGGTCTGTGTGGCTGATAGTCCAGTGATGAGGCTGAGGTGGAATGCTGGCACATGCCCATGGCAATAACAAGTTGCTTGTCTATGAGATGTTTAGCATAAGTAAGGCACTCAAAACCCTTTAGCAAAGCACTATGCAGACAGTGCTTTTGCCCCTTTTTCACTCTTCCTTTACTCTGTGGCTCTTCTGTACTTTGCCCATATGCTCTAAACCTCTTTTGTTTTCAGTTTTATGTATGTTTTATGTAAATTAGAAGACTCAAACTCCTCTGCTTGCTAAATTATAAATTGAGTGGAAATTGGCTGACTCTTTTTAGACTCTGAGTTATACAAAATATAAGTAATCAAGCTGATCAGGCTGGGCTGGGAAAACACGTCAATAGCATGGGACACATGAGCCATGTCCACGTGTCCCCAGCTGCTGCTTGCCTTTGCAGCCTTGAATATCTCTTTCCACTGAAGTGCCGATCTAACTCCTTTTGGGCTCTTCTCTGAGATGCAGGTTTATTGCCTCCTTTGGTAGTTTGCTCAGCACATTCATTGTGCCTTGTATAAATGAACTGCTCTTAAATGCCTGTTTCCACTCTCTCGCTTTAGGAGCAGAGTAGATCCAGACTGCGTCCTCTGGGAACACTGATTCTCTTGGTTTCCCATATTCCCCTTGTAAGTTAAAACACATGTTGATTTTTAGCATTTTGCCTCTGTGGGTTACTCACTGCTTTGGCTGCACTTCCCCTATCCCATGCTAATTTTCGTATACTCGAGTTTTGCCTTGGGTTATCTTTTCCTTAGTAGCCCACTACAACCTGACAGAGTAGAACCATGGTGTAAGACCAGGAGCCTGGCAGTGGTTGGGAGCCTAAGAAATGCTGCTGGGAGAGCAAGAGATCAGCTGGTGTCTTGGGACTCTGTGAGGTGGCAGAGGATCTGCTACAGGGCAGGAAAGACTCACTGTGATGTGTTACTGCACAGTTAGACCAAGTTTTAAGAAAAAGGAGCCTAAAATCAGACCCCTATATCCATCCTTATACATTTTATAGCAGACTGAATTTTGGGACCCAGGTAGGACTAGCATTACCGTAAGCAGATGTGGGCACAGCCCTGCTCTACAGTGACATCAGTGTTCCTCTCAAAATTGTCAATTTTCAGACAACTGTGACAAACAGGCCCTGAAAGAGGAGACTGCCTGCAGCCTCAGCACAGGCAGGGATGTCTGTCAGGATGTGGCTGTGCCAGCACCCTCAGGCTGCCAGCGTGTCAGGCAGCGGGGAATGGAGGGCAGCCTGGTGCTGCCAGCAGCCCACCCAGCCCAGGTGTACCAAGCCACAGCAGGGGCTACTACCAGCTGGGGCTGGCTCTGCTCCCTCTCCTTTACTGCCACACCAGCCAGAAGAAAACATCTCCAGAGAGGTGGTGTGGCGCAGTTCTAGTGGAATCTTGACCAGCGCTTGGAGGCTGGCACTGGGCAGCCCATGAGTGCCATTGCTGTGGAGAATTCAGGTTAGGCACGAGGGGCTGGGGGTGCAACAGGCAGGCCCTGGGCTGGCATCACGTTCCCATGTCGTGCACAGCCCTGTGCACCCGCTGGGCCCTTGGGTGCACAGGGGGGTCTCAGCCTCTCCCAACCCTTCCCAAGCCTCTTGGGGTGCAGTACATGCTGCTGGCTCTGGCAGGGTTGAAGCATGTGCTTTGTTAAAGGGGATCCCAACTGAGTTGGTTTTGCCTGAGGTGGCCTTCAGGAGTGTTGGGCTAGGACCTGCCAGGCACAAATGGGATCCTCTCAGACTCTATCCTGCAGTTATTTGAGTCTGGTCTCTCCTTCACAGGGCTCATAAAGTACATGCCTTTTAAAAATTCATAAATACTTTGATTCAGTGATATACCATAAGAATGTGGTTTATTCTGTCCAGTCAAATGTTTACTGAGAAGTGATAAAAAATATCCAACCTGGGTCTTGAGAGCTGCTTATTTAATTTCAAAGGAAAGGCATAACATTTTGTTTCCTGGTGTGACTTTTATTAAACCTCTGACTCTTTTATTTGTCAGACCACATATAAATTTACTACCACTTGTGTTTCCAAATAAGACATATAGGTTGGTAAGCAGTCTATAAGCCAAGCTGCTATTCGTTGAAACACATAAAAGGATCATTTAAATCTATGGAATTGCTAATTAAAGCTGCTTCTCAATATGCAAAAATTAAGTTAACAGTAATTAATGTAGCCAGCCTGGAACCTTAGGAAGCTACTGCCAGCAAGTGTCTTTTGGTGCACTCAAGAGGATGCAGTTTGATTGCTGGCACCAACAGACAGGTTGGGAATTGTAAACATGGTAATTAGCAGTAAGTTTCTGGATCTCAACTTGCCAGACTGGCAGTCTGATTCTTGGAGTAGTTGTCACATGGGAAGAGGGAAAAACAAAGTAAGGGAATTAGAGCAACCTTGCATTGCTCCGCCAACATATGCCACTGGACCAATGTTTTTCTTGGCAAAGATCTCCGACAAGGAGCTTAAAAGCAGCATTGCAGCCCTACTGCAAACTGTGAACCTCACTGCAGGCATCAACCAAGCAACTGGCTCTGGCTCTTCTGCTCAGTCTATGAGCATGGGAAGGAACTGTAGAGTCTGAGATTCCCCTGCTCCACCTCTACAGTGGGGCACAGTGTTGATAAGGTTATCAACAATAATGGGATTAAAAGAGTTAGAATCCAGCTTTTGCTGTAATCCTGGAGTATTCTATTGTTGAGCCATCAAAGATTAAGGTTATAGTAACCTTATTAACCCTTGCTGTAGTGTAAATAAAAAGGAAATGTCAACCTTAATTCCACCATGAAATTAAATCTTCACTTCTCTACATGATGATTCAAATGCAGCTTACTCCAGCCAATGTGGTTTATGAAAATACGGAACCCAAGTGAATTTAAGAAACCCCATCAGAGTGACAGGAAGAAAGGGTGATAAAAGATGGCATTTGTGGTGTTTAAAATGAGAAACATTAATATTCATCCATCTTGTATGTCTGTAGGAACTACTGAGAGCCAACAAAGTGTGCAAAGAATAAACACCAAATGCTCAGGGTGTAAATCCCTGTGGTGCAGTGAAACTCAGGTGGGGCAGAACAGATGACCCTTTGACAGGCCCCAGCCACAGCACTGCTGGCAGTGTTCCTGTCCCCTGCTTGCTGGGTTCTGTGTGGCCTCATTAGTGCTGCCCCAGCAGGAATAGCGTGTCAGACAAAAGAGCTTGAACCAAGCATTGCTCCACCAGTACTTGCAGCATCAGAAAGGTGGTGTTGAAAAGCAAAAAATGCCAGAAGTAAAATGGTTGCTGAATCTTCTGGAAATAGAGAAACAGGTGCTGGTGTGAAGGGCACAGGTTTTCCTGGCTAAGTTGATTTCCAAGGGTGGGAGCTGCCTCTTTCTGCAATGGATGGTTCCCTCCTCACCACGCCCACACAGATTGAAACTATAAGTAGGTCTAAAACTGCCCTCTATGATAAGCTTTCTTACCTAAACAGAGGGAAGGACAGGCAGGCTGAACTTTGCATCGATGGATACAGTCAAGGTAAATTAGTGTTTCCTTCTGGGAAGTAGGAGGGGAATTACAGCAGGATGAAATGGGCTGTGCACCCTTTTTTATGCTTTCTTTGACAGAGAGAAAATTAAAGTAGTGGTGAAGTGAGGTGATTCAGAATGTTTCTGCGTATTAAATAACTTGAACACTTACTCTGAGTCTCTAGCAGGGAGGTAATTAAGCATTAAGGGGCTGCCTATAGCAGGAAGCAAGCTCGCTGGAGGGCGAGAGGCACTGTGAGAGAAAAGAGATGGTTTTAGTGGGACTGTTTGCAGAGGAAGGGGCTTTGCTACTTCAGCCAGCCCCTGGCTGCCCTGTGACATCTGCATCTGCTGGAAACTACTGGCTCTGAGTACTGATAAAGCTGGGCACTGGGCATGCTCTGCCTTTTCATATTGTTTTCCCCAGTCCTCACAAACTGTGGAGAAGTTGTGTTATGAAACTCGGACTCATAAAAGAAATCAGTTTAGAATGGTTTTTTCCCTCCACTCACTGATTCATACTCTGGTGTAAATTGTCACAGCTCC
Organism: Heliangelus exortis; assembly: GCF_036169615.1. Taxonomy (NCBI): domain Eukaryota; kingdom Metazoa; phylum Chordata; class Aves; order Apodiformes; family Trochilidae; genus Heliangelus; species Heliangelus exortis. The sequence goes on along the minus strand of NC_092429.1, from coordinate 18,698,763 downwards.
AGAGCTTGCACCAGTTTAGATGTGCCCGCTGGGTCCTGGGCTGACTCCATACCCACTGCTGCTGCAATTGCTACCACAAACACAAATTGGCTTGCTCTTCTTGTCTTTCTGCAGTGTAAGAAGAGGCAGTGGGCCCACGGGGTTCTTCAGAAATATTATTGGTTTCCAGTGCTGGCGTAATGCTCTCTTCTAGGTAGTATCCCCTTTCTGGACAATTTCCCAGTAAAATAGTAAATGGCAACTGCAGAGCAGTAAAGGCAATGGTGTATTTGTTTGACTGACATTTCAGAACCTGCAGAGCAAATGCAATTACAATCCACAGTGTATTGTAACTTCCTTTCTTCGTTTCTCCACCCTGGAAGAGCTGCTGCTAGATCCAGCTTAAGCCTGGTCCCTGCTCTGTTTCAGACTTAGAGTGGAGAAGAGGGAGGGTGCCATGTCCCTGAGCCCCTGTGGGTTCCACCTGCTTTGGGAAGGGCTGGCATTTCACAGGGCTCAGGTGGGACAGGAGCTGCTGCTGCTGCTGTTCTGCTGCCGGCACTGCAGCCCTGGGCAGGAGAGGAGGGATGTTGTTAATCAGTGTGAGCTTCCCCTGGTCTCAGCAGAGCTGGCACCAGGGTAGCCCTGCAGCACTTGAGCAAATCCCCATCGGTCTCAGTTGAATCCATGCCAGGCAAAGCAAGCCAGGGTTTGGACTGCCCCAGTCTTCAGCAGGGGCAGCAGGTGCTTTCTCTGGAGTTTTGTGGGGCCAACAGTTGATGTGCTGTGAACGCTTTGGTAAACACTTGGCATCAGAAAGAGAAGGGGGAAAAATGGCTGTAATTGTTCAGGTTTGTCTGAAGGAGCTAATAAAAAACAAATTGCCACCAAAAGCCAAAGGCTGCAGTTAATTGCAGTGGAGCACTGTGGGTCACTCACCTGTAGGGAGAGACTGCTGGAGAACATGCAGGGGTCAAAATTGCTTCTCTCCTGGCAGGGAAGGAAGGTCTCAGCCATATAATTTGGTTTGTAGGGTTATTCTGCACCTCACAGCCTCTGACCTGAAAATCCAGGCCCACACATCCATGCTTTAATAGCTGGAAGTGACAGAGCCAGTGAAGGTGGGGGGCAGTGGTGGCTTGCCCTGGGGCTGGCAAGGCTGCAGTCCTTCTGCCACCTGCAGGTCCCATCTGGACCTCGGCGGCAGCAGACGGGACAAGCACAGGCAGCTGCCACGTCCCCTCTTCAATGGGTTCTACTGGAGGAACCATGCAAATCCCGGACGTGGCCGGAGAGAGAGCAGCGTGGCGGAGGCTGCGGTGTGTACGGAGCCACCACGCTACCAGCCTGCTCCAGCCACGGCTTGTAGCTCTTAGTTTGAACATTGCTGCCATGCACAGTTTTATTTGTTAACAAATTTAAACACGGCAGTGTTTGCTGTGACTGCTTCTTATGTGTCTAGATCCAGGCAGACAGCAGTGCCTATGTAAACTGGTGAATCCTGTTGCAGCAGTCCTCCGGAGGCAGAGCCAGAGGAAGCTGGGATGCAGGGTGGCAAAGACCCACTGCCTGGGGGTGGCAGGAGCGGTTCTGCCCTCACTGGGTGGTATCTCCCCAGGGCAAAACCTCTTCTGCCTCTCAGAGGAGCTCTATCCAAACCAATAAGGCTTTTGCAAGTATTCAGGAAATTATAATAAGGGTAAAAAAACTGAGCTATTTTTTAGCAAACTGTGCTTTTTCTAGCTATTTTCCTTTAAAACTCCTTCAGAGTGAAAAAAAATTCTTCAATTTCTTATACCTAGCAACAAATTCAGTATCAGCCTTTTTGGGAGCAGGTCCTCACTCCTGGCTCTTTCACCTTTGTCTTATGCTCAGCTAACCAAGTACATGAGCAACCTGCACTCCTCTCTGCCTGCTCCTTATGCCAGCACTACAAGTGGGGCAAAGCCAGGACAGCATGAGGAATGGGAACCAAAGTTTCTGAAAGCAATGTAAATGCAGGGCAATTTGCTGAAGTCTGTGGTGTTACATGAGTCTTGGCACTGAGGGTTCAGCAAGCCTCAGTTCCAATGCTTCAAAAAGGACTTTATAGCTTACTTTTGTAACACAAGTATTAGAATATGAGTACCCCTGTCTAACCTGTGGGAATAGTGATTACCTGGCTGTCGTTGGCCCTTACATCCTTTGATAGTTCAGCATATCCTTGCACAGAAACCAAATCATATGCTGATTTATTTGTCTTACTTATGATTATTGAAAACTTTTATGAAAATTGGACATAAAGCCATTTCTCCTTTTCTTTTACAATGAAAATCCCAAACACTGTGCAGCAGTCTGTCCCCAGGTAGCAAGCCTGATATGGCAGTGTTGGTGACACACGGTCCCGCTCCCCTCTGTGGGAGCCTTGCCTGCCTGAGGGCTGTGGGCTGTCCCCACGGGGGTGGCAGCTCTGCTGTGCAGGGCACATGAGCAATTGCTCTTGTTTTTAACGTCAGATCATAACTTGCTCATCTGTTCACAGTTAGGGTTGAAAAATACTGTCAAAATGAAAATGCAGGAGCTGGCTGAGAAATCAGTGAGCATCATAGCTGGGTGCTCCAAATTTAAACATAGTGATTGCTAAAGGATATAAAATACGTGATTTTTTTCAAGAGAAAAGACAGTTGGTTAATATTGTGCAATTTGAACATTTTTTTATTTTTAAGAGTATTAAAGAGTATCTGTTGTACAGCACGTGTGTGGACCCACATATGCAGGAGCACATGTGCACACATACTGCAGCAGTTCAGCATTGCATGGTGCTAGCTGCTGAATTCAACTGGAAGTAGGAAGTGTGCTGTCAGCTCCCCAGAGGGTTGGACATACTACCTGTGCAAGAGAGGGGAAAAGTGGTCCTGGGTGACAATGTGTTCCTAGTTAAATTTGCCTGTTTTCTATTTGTAACTTCACGTTCCCCTTCTTTTCTGCTTCTTCCTGTTATTTGTGGAAGGGAAAGGAGGTGGTGGTAATGGCTCTCTCATGGAAGGAAAGGTCTTGGCAGAATAACAGCTCTGTATGTGCTGCTGAACACTGATGGAATGAGGAGCTATTGAACACAAGGTGTATGTGGTGAAGTGAAGGCATTTACAGAGGGTCAGCTTGGCTTTTTTTATGACAAGCCTAGGGCCAGGTGGGCTCTCCTGAGGCCAGGACATTTGGGAGCTCAGGGAGCTTCCATGGATGATTAGAATTAATAGATACAACATAACTGCCCAGAAAAATAACATAGCCATGTGCTTAAAGGATAATGTCATGCTGAAGCCATGGCCCCCTGGGTTTCTCCCATCCTTCTGCTCCCCACTGTGGAGTGCAGTGCTAGGGGCTGGTGCTGCCTTGCCACAGTGTGGCTGTGTTCACAGAGAGATAATGGGCATGGGGCAGTGCTCCTCTCTGCCCCACAGGAAGGATGTGGCTCAGTACCCTCTGCTTTTGCCCTCAGGTTTTAATGAAGGGAAACTGAGGAAGCTAGTGAATGATTTTCAGTGGTAAATGCTTATATTTATATTTGAAAAATTCAATGCATTTTTTCAGAAATTTAATATTACCTTTAATATATCAGAGCAGGAAGTCACTGGAAATCATAAAAGAAAAGGGTCTTGATTAAAGAAGCTGCAACTAAGAACCTCTCTCTCCAGTAACTCCCACTGTTTCTACTGATGGATATCCAAATAGCTGCTCTAAAGCTCTGGAAATCTGAGTATTATTTCCAGATGATGTATCCATACAATGACTTAAGCCTGATAGCCACAATCCAAAAGCTGTTTGTTGCGTGAAATAAATCCCTGCAATTCAGTCCATTCTCTGGGTTAACTCATTCCCTCAATGAAAAACTGGGGACACCAGATTGCTAAGTGGGTGGAAAAAGGTAGAGAGAATTTGTCTGATGAGCAGAGGTGTCCCGATTCCCTGGTGTAACCCATGCAGCACCCTTCCTGCTCAGTACTGTGCTTTCAGGCAGGATTCAAGCTTCCAACACCTCAGCATTCCTGTTCAATTACATGAAACAAGATCAGGAAAAAAAATCTGTTTACTACAGCATGGTCTAGTTTTTAGATCCAAACAGATTGCTGTACATTGGGTGTGAAACTTTCTAATGTTTTAGTAATGATGCTGGAACCTCTCTGACTGACAGCTTTGAGTAAAGCACTTTCTGAGGTTATGTAAGTGACTAAAAAGGAATCTAACCCTACATTTTAATTGTGTGGCAAATTTGAGTCCTGTGAAATTTAAGCACTGCCAGATTTTAAAGCTATGCTGATGCCTTACATAAATACTCATAAATACTTACAGGAAATGTCCTAAAAAGATCTTAAGCTCCCTGAGTGAGCTAGAAGGTGGCACTGCAGGGCTGCCCCATCCCTGCTGCCTGTGAGCAGCATGACATGGTGCCTAGGACTGCTCCAGTGAGAGCAGAGAAGCTGCTTCCCTTCAAGTCCATCCAGAACTGCAGATAAGAGATCACATCGCAGGCAAAGGAATGAAATCTCTTCCATTTCTGATGCCCACTAACAGGGCAAAAAGACCTTTCCTTGTGCTTCTGTGTTTTAGCTTGGCTAAACAATTACAGAACTCATTTTTAAATTCCACTCAGGTGCTGCAGCCCTTGCTATGAATCTCAAAATTTATTTGACATTTATTAACATTGTGCTGCTTCTGACACAAAGGATGTGGGGGACAAAGAGCAGCAGCTTCTGTGCTATAAGGAAACACATAAAAACCTGTCAGTACACTTGTAATTTCATGCTTCTAAATATTGTTACTCAAACGTCATTGTACTTGCAACTGTTCAGTGTGCATTAAATCTGAGGTCTAAAATGCTACCAGACATTAAAAATGTAATAGGGGTGTGGATGGTTAGAGTACAGCTAATGTTTTGGTGAAAGCTCTTATTAGGTCTTATTGCCCTGTCCTTGGTGAGAGGTAAGGCAGAAAATCAAGAGTTTACTGCATTTAAAAGATGTTCAGAAAGATCTACTAAGTAAATAGATGTCTTTATTTTCAGTATTTGAATAGGTATTTAAAGAGAAGGAGATTGAATAAAGGCAAAGTTCATGTGATATAGCTTACTAAATAATGGCTGTAACTAATTTTGCAGACCTGTCCATATAATAGTTAGCAAAATATGTTTCCCATATCCTACAACTTCTAGAACTTGGTGACTCATTATTGTACTCAAGGAGCAGTACCTTTGAGATGTGACCTGATACATATTAAAAATTACTATTGATTGATTCTTTTTTTTTTTTTTTTTTCTCTTTTTTTTTAAGAGAGAGATTGGATCAGGGTCCTAAAGGACCTGTGATATTTTTCAAACAGAATACTTGTATCCTTTTTGTTGTTGTTGTTGCTTATCCTAGATGAGGTGAGGAATCTGCAGTAAATCACTACAGTGCCCACCTCTCCTCACCTGGAGGGAGCAGTGGAGAGGGACAGGGTAGCTGGACAAAGTGGAAAAGAAGAAGAGAAAGGAAAAGAGCAGAAGAGCAGAAATGACTGGATCTAGTAGAGGAGTGGAAGAAATAGGAAAAAGGCAGAAAAGAAGGAGAATCAAAGAGAAACAAGGGAATGAAAAGAGAGAGGAAAAAGGAGCATAAAACTAAAACAAAACTAAAGACTGGAAAACCATGAATAAGCTCAAAAATTAATCCTCAGTCTTAAGCTTTCAGCATGCAGGAGCTCAATGTGATTTTGAGGTTTGTGGGGTTGTTTGGTTTTTTTTGACACAAACTCCATCTGCCCCTGCCCTCCCAGTGCTGTCTCCACCAGTGTTTCTCCCTTTCTCCCTGCCTGGCAGGCAAGGGCTGGCACAGCTCTGCCATCCCCCCCCCCCACAGCTGCCCCAAGGGCTGCCCAGGAGAGCTGCTGCTGGTCACGGGATCATTCTGCTGCTCAGAAATATTCAGCCCACCCGAGGTCTACAAAGGGACAGGTGTAAGCACCAGCTACTGGTTAAATCTCAGCAGATTTATCATTTACAAAACTGACAAAAGATGAAGTAATGTCCTATCTGGCCACCTACTGGGCTGTAGGCCTCTTTTTCTGAAAGGAGAGCTATCTGATGTGTCTTGTTACTTGTGTCTTGTTAAAAAGAAAAAAAAAAAGTTCTAGTGATTTAGAGGAGCTGTTTTTAAAATAAAAATATACATTCACACAGATATTCAGTGATAACCAGGTGACTCAAATCAATGCACTCTTATCAAAGCCCAAAGATTATCTTTTTAGAGGTGTTCATAGACTGTCTCTGCTCTCATTGTGCCCTCTTACAATTACAGATGAGGACGAAGAAAACATATGTTCCCATGCAATTACTTGCTGCTGCCTTATAAAAAACCAAAGCCTAATGTACTTCAGTAGAGTAAACTAATAGTGTCCTTGTGAAAGAGCAACCTGAGGAGTTTTGCCCTACTACTGACAGTGAAAGCAGACCTGTTGATGGGAATAAGCCTTTGTAAAAAGCCAGGTTTAAGATGAGGTTTGGAGGCGTTTGACTCAGCATTTCCAGCCTGTTGAGAGTGAGCTCTGCACCTGGGCTAGCCAAGAGTTAAAAACACATCTTCAGTGAATCTTTACCTTGTGTTTCGGAGACCAGTATACTGTCCTTTGGTAATCAGAACCATCAGCTGCCCTTGCACAAAGAGCAGAGCTCTAGTAAATGCACTGATCCCAATTTGTGCATCGCTTTCCAAGTCATCAAAGCAATTTAAAAAATCAATATGTTATGTTTAAGAGGGAGGCCATGCTCGTGTCTCTGGGCAGGAATAACCCATGGAGTCTGTTAGCAGAGTGTTAACATCCTAGATGCAGCATTTCATACAAACCAGAGAATATAAAGAATATTCCGGGAAAGCCATAAAGGGAGATGACTCAGAAATGGGTTCTGGGATGTTAAAAATACAGTTGTGTTTATGAGCTGCTGTGTGAGCCTGACTGCAGTAGCTGACTCGGGGTGACGCTGTGGGGGTGACAGTTTCACTAATGTCAGGAGTGCAGGATCCAGTCCCCAGCATCTTTTGCAAATTTAACATGTAACAAGGCCAGAAGATGGCTTGGTGCAGTAATAATAATCTAATGCAACTCATACATGCAAAGATGTCACCCAGATAATGTCTGTAGCTCTGCCAACAGCACTTTGTCAGATATCGTGGTGATCAATTTGGGGTGGGGGTTGTAGGGTTGAGCACAGGTCTGTGGGATCACGCCACAAGTTTTTAATGGGTTTGAGCTGTTCTAAACCCAACCTTCATTAGTCAGGGTGGCACCTCTAAGTCTGCTTCCTGCTGAACAGCAGGAAGACAGAAAGAGCATCTGCAACAGTAATAGTTTAACACAAATTGATTTAAAGACTGGAATAATAGGAAGCCTAAAGAGCCTGGATGACAGATGAAGGAGTTGGGCAGAAAAAGTAGAAATGGACAGGGACAAAGCCCAGCCAGCTGCAGATGAAGGAGGAAAATGTCTGTTCCATTTTCTTCTGTCACCTGAAGCACACCACACTGGAAACGGGAGATGTGAATGCTTGTGGTGCATCTATGAAACCATTCTCAGCTTTGTGACCTGTTTCTGCTGCCAAGGGAGAAGTGAATGGCCCCTGGGCAAACCAGATAAGATGCCTTTCACACCCCTCAGAGTTCCCACTCCAAAACATGGGACCCACTGCAGGGCAGTTCAGGTCGTGGTTTACTTATTGATTTGCTAAGGGGCTTGGTTATGATCTCCAAGTTCCAGAGAATTTTGGTTTTTTTTTAGGCTGTCCAAAATACTTATGCCTGCAACATTTCAGAGCTGTCAACTTTTTAAAATTTTTTTTTTCCTTACTGGGTATAAAGTAGTTTTAGCTTTTACAGTGTGCCTTTATACAGGTTTTTAGTAGCTTGGATTGCTTTTATATGTTTATAATGTAAGTAACAACCCCTTAAAAAAATCAATTATTCATCATGGGAAGACAATAGATGTGTTTAGTCTTCAGAAGAAGAACTACAAATAATCAGATTTTTACAAACTACTTTAAATAAAGGCATTTTATTTTATTAGGAGCACTACATCCTATGTTTTTGGGAATGGAATACATTTTGTTTCTTCATATGAGGGTTCAGAGGTGGGAGTTAGCCGGTCTCATTCCATAACTGCACTCATGTGACTAAGTCAAAATTAGTCTTCTTAAATTGCACAAACTACTGACAGATTCAAATGTAAGGATTTGAAGGGCTCCAAAATTCCCTTTTCATTTGATAAGCTATCCACAGGAGTTGTGATCTTTTTGCACAGACACACACGATGCATTTTGTTCTTCACTGAAAATTTAGGACTGGCCTCATGTATGCTTATACATACATGTGTACATATGTATGATGTGTAGCTGAGCATGTATGTAAATGTGTGTATATATATATTTCTAAAACTATATACATCTTGTACTGTTTTATGAAGAGCCAAAGGTCCTGCCAGAGCATGTACCAGCCTCTCTGACTGTTCCACTCAGCATGCTGTTCTGACTGACCCCAGTGATGGTGAACTGCAGTAGAAAATCCCTCTCTGTCCTTCTAGTGACCAAGTGCCTGAATCTAGGGGCTGTGTGCATGTTTCAGGACAGTGGCTTTGCTGGATGTGACTACAGAAATATGAGGCCAGTGTGTTGAGCCTCACGAAGCAGAAAAGAGCTGCCTTGAGCCTGGAGTTTGTATCTTCCACCATTTCCAGGAATTAGGCAGGAAATTGGTTTTTCCCTGGTAGAAGTCAACCAAAGAGGCATTATCCACTCAAGGGTACTGATGGGACTGTGAGAACACCAGTGGTCTTTGTTATTCACCACTTCTTTTCAAGCTGGCATGGGAGCTGAATGATTCTGTTGATTAAATACCATCTCTTCGAAAGGCAGGAACAAAATCAACACTATAATGTTTTGGCAAAGCAACGTATTTTTGTTTCCTAGCAAAGGTTTAATTTGTGTGCAGCCATGCTTCCCTCTTAGGCTGTCAAAGAAAGAGGCTTCTCTAGTCAATTGCTGCCTGCCTTACCAGCCTGCATTACCTTGATGATAAAGTGCTCCAGCAACAGAAGTCACCTTCTGTGTTCAGCTGAGCTCAACTGGAATCGTGCTCTGTAGCTTTGCCATTAAGTGACTCTGAAGATGTTATGGGTGCAGAGCTGTGCCACTGTATTTCAACTTATAATAAAAACTCACTGTATAAATTGAAGGAGCATGACTTTTCATTGCAGCAGCTTGGGACTGTATAAGCAACTCACCATTTTGCTAAGGTGGCAAATGCAGAAGGTGTATGGAGGAAATAGTTCATGGCCCAGTGATGCTTCCCCAGACAGGCAGCTAGGAAATAAAGATGCTGGGGGCCCCTTGGGTAGGAATAACACTGACAGGGTGAGTGAGGGAAGAAGGAGGACCAGACAGTGGGAGAGATGGAGGAGAAAGGTGTAATGCAAGCAGAAGAAACCTTTGCCTTGCTGCTGGCTCACTCTTGCACTCAGAGCTGTGGGACAACAAGTTACAAGCTGGGGAAAAGCCCCTTACCAAGGACAAGCAGCGCATGCCAGAAGGATGCTGCAGCCACTGTCACTGTGACAAATGCAAGGAGCAAAGCCACAGGCAGAATGGGTGTGGACTGCAGGGGTCAGATCCAAGATCTGCATTGTTTTGAGAGCTGGGTCCAGTGGTTCTCTGGAGCAGGGGAAGGTCCTTGCCCCCCATGAGGAGCCACAACCTGCTGAACACGGTGTGTTACTGGGGTATTTCTGTCTCTGAGCAACCAGTCCTGAGAATACATAAGTGCTGGTGCCCTGATTCTGAAGCATGACCTGGCTCAGGATCCTGGGCAGAAAATCAAGATGCTCACCTGAGAACTATAGCCTGAGAAAGGGCAGCCATGAGGCTAAGGAGAGAAGCTGAGCTGGCCTTGTGGCCACTTCTCCAGTGGTTCAGGCTGGCCAAATTAAGTGGATCCCCTACCTCAGCTGATGTCACAACTTTGAGGGAAATCTGGGACTGGTGGATTGGAGGAAGAGCTGGGTCCTGGCTGCCCCTGCACAGGGGCAGTGCTTCAGGGCAGAAAGGGACCCCAGCCTGCAGTGTGCACCCCCAGGTACTCTGCAGCAGCACTTTTATTCCAGCTGAGGGTTTGGCCCCTTTGTCTTTGCATCAGGTGAATCCAGCTAAGCTGCCTGCTGCAAAGGAGAAAATGCATTTTGAGAAAACAACGGCAAAATAATAAATATAACAAGTAAAGATAAAAAGGGTGCTACCAAGCTTCATTGACAATGGGATTATTTGATGAACTATCACCTGTAAATTGTTAATACCAAATTGCATATGTGAAATAAAGCTGTTTTTGTCAGAAGTGGTCAAAGTTTCTGCACTAAAGCTCCCCCCCTGTGTGATTCTCTCCTGCTGTATTTTGTGTTTCCCTGTTGCTTGCTGACCTGCTGCACCTGGGGGGCTGTGCTGGGGAGCAGCTGTGGCTGCTTTGAAGCCTGCTGGGGCTATGGCTGCTCCCTGGAAGGAGGAGGGGCAAATCAGATAAGGTAGCACCAAAGGGAGGTGAAGAGTGCAAACTGGAGGAAGAGAGCAGGTGATTGAACAGGTCCTCAAAGAAGAGTGAGGGGCTGGTGTGCTGCTGTGCCTGACAGGACTTGTCCCATGCCAAGGGTAGGTCACCTTCCCTTAGACTTGAGGTGGTGTTGGTATGTGTATGTGCTAGGCCCAGAAGCCAGTCACTGCTGCTCTGGCTCTTTTCCAAACATTTGTGCTGTTCTCTGCTCTGCTGTAATTTGCTATGTCTATCTTACTATTTACATGAGCTCCTGCGTTTGCTCTCCTCAGGGAATTTTGCACATGTAAGCCTTAAGCTAGTTTGCATTCCTCCGAATCCATAAGCATAAGCACCTTTGATGTAGTTTTTCTGCTCCTGGGATCTCTGTGTTACTCACTTTGGCTAGATCCTTTTTTAAGAAGTTAGTAAGCTGGTTTCTGCAAGTTCATTGACTGTCAATAGAACGCTTCTTTTATTCCTGAGCTCACTTTCATAACCAGTTTGCATATTAACACTATTTGTTACCATTCAGCGAGCTTTTTTCTTTAGTAATATTGCACAGTGCACTTCCTTTTGTAGTACTTGAAGCTCATGAAACAACAATCAGTTTGCCTCCTGATGGGAGAGAAGATATCTGTAATCTGTGTTTTGTGTCTTGAGTCTCTTAAAAAGACTAGAAATCCCAAACGCAGTAACTTGTGGGTTTTCTTAGAGAATTAGGATGTCTTTGCATTACTGAGCAAGCAAACATTGAACAGTCTTGATCAATAAGAGGCATTGCCAGAGGTCTGGTACAGTCTACCACAGCTGGCAGTAAGTGTTGCTACAGGCTATGGAGCTAGGAATATAAAATGTCGAATGACAGTAATAATTCATGCATCCAGGGACATGTAAAACCAACAGCATGTCAATAACTGTGTCCTGCTCTGCAGAAAAATATACAGGATTTAGATGTTGCTGGTGCCTGTCTTTTATTTTAAACCACACTTTCCTCGATGAAATATAGACTTTGCCCATTTGCTAAAAGCATTTTGTTTCGATTTCACGTTGCTACCTTTCTATTAAGATTCTAAGAGCCATGTGACTCAAAAGGGGTCCCAGGATTCAAAAAGCAAAATATATGTATTTATTGAAGAAAAACACATAAAAGATTTATAAAACAAGGGTGCAATACTGTCTGAGATTCATCCACCATTTCAGCATTCATAAAAGTGTGTATGGGTCTCATGTTGCCTTCACCAGGAATCTGGCTTTGCTGGATGGGTTACCCAGGAGGTATCTGGCATTACCTTAAAATGCAACTTCTCACAATTGCTTTGCATTTTACTTGGAAAGCAGAATATTCTGTGGAGTCAGTAAGGACTTCTCTAGTATTCACCCTCTTAAAAAAATACGTCAAAATAATTAATATTGCTTGTCTTGTATGAAAAGACACTGAAGAAGCTGAATCTGGGTGGGTACAGTAGACAAGAACAAAGACAGTTTCTATCTGATACGTGTTCTCCCCTGTGCCACTACTGTGCTGCTGCTTGGGAACTAAAAGTGTCAAGTGCTGTTTCACTGGCTAAGGCTCCTGCAAAAATTATTCAGATGAAACTTTAATGAGAAAAGAAAAAACCCAATGTTCAAGCAGCTTCATTCTTATGCTATCAGCTGTGTGCTGCTATGCATCTCTGTTGTGAGTTGACAGGCCTCAATTTCCCAAATCTGTCTGCAACTGGGAAGGTGAGACAGAGAAGCTGCATGTCACTCATGATTCTATGAATATAAGCCTTAACATACAGCTAATACTTCTAAAAGAATGTAACATGTTGACAAAAGGAAAAAAGAAAAAAAGAAAAGCATCACAAAGAAATCCACCACGCATTATTTAACTCTTCCCCTGTGAGAGGCTGAGGACTCAAAAACACATGAACTGTTTGCTCTTCCACATGACAGCAATCCCGCTGCTTCAGGGTTATGTGGACCCAGCCCCCAGTTGTCTACTTGGGAAATTTTTCTAAGGTGCATGTTCAAATACAATGCCTAAAATACAAATTCTGTTTATTGTGATTAAAATCACAAAGAAATTATTTTGATTCAGTGGATTGCATCTACATTAATAGACATTAAAACCTGTTTCATCCCATCTTGCTGAAGACAGAGATGATAATTGGAAAAAAAAAAAAGCTTATGAAAGGGGGTGTCTTTTTTATGAGGAGAACATTTTGGCTCATTCTGTTCTTTTGGCTTAGTTTGGGAAGGATGTATCTTACAGTCCTCTCATGATACCTGGTAAATGTAAAGCTGTCACTGTTGACACTGCTTTTCTTTGTATTAAAAGAAAGTCTGTGTGGTTTTTATATTATGGGTAAACCCCTGCTATTTCTACTTACTGTATTTTCACTGTTTCTTTTCCTATGACTGTACTGTTTGCTGGTAGACAAGGGGCCACTTTGGTGCTAAGTCTTACTGTGTCTCACGACTGAGCCTATGGTTTTCCTTTCTAATCAGAGCTGGTATAATGGGTAAAAAAAAAAATAAATAAAGCTTTTCTTTAATTATGGTTATCTCATAGAGTCTGCCTTTGTTATAGCTTCTGTAGTCCTGGAAACCAGTGTCTGTAAATACCTATGCATATTCTGATTTGTTTTCAAACTCTGTTTTTTGATCTCACTTTTCTTGCTCTAAGGAATTAGTATCCAATCAAGAAAATCAAATGTATCTTGGTTTATCAGTTCTCCAAGGGGAGTAGCCAAAATACCCAGAGTTTTAATGCTGGCAGTAGGGACAGCAGGCAGCCTGGCTGGGTTCAAGCATGCTGCTTACATCTGTCTTGTTGCTCCCAGTGGTGTGCAATTTCACCGGGACTCCTAGTGTGTGTAACAAAACTCTCCTATGCCCACAGAAAGACTCACTGACTCCTTTCTTTGCCCCATGCTTCATGTGGTATTGCCAGGCAGGACTTGGGAATAATACCCACTTGGATGTATCTACTGCTTTTCTATCTCTGTCTCATGGTCATTTGTGGATTGATGAGGAACCATTCTGTTTCCATTTTACAGATTAAAAAGGGGAGATTTTGGGAGGCTGAGTGGCTTGTCCAGGATGATGCAGAAAATCAATGGAAGAAAAGGGGATCAGGCCAATCCATGCAGTTTAGGAGTGCCTTTAGCTGCCTCATGGGTTTTCTAGGGAAAGGCATGCATGTCCCCTAAGAGCAGCTTCCACTGCAGGAGTGTTCCTCCATTATTTCTGTCAGATTGCTGCAAACAGTGGAGAAATACAAAATGTATTATTCATCTCTCCTACTCATAAAATCGATACCTATCAAAATACAAATACAGTCTAAATCAAAGGGCACTTGTTGAGTGCAGATACTACTAATTAGATATGATTTCCCAACACTTTCTTAAATTATTTATCCAAGGGATGGGTAGCAGGCACTTTATGTGCCCCAAAGTGACTGTTATAAACCTCTTGTCATGATTCAGCAAATGTGAAATGTAGTGCAATGCAGTGTGATTTTTAACCTTGATGAACTAATGCCATATCAATAGACATCAATCTGTGCAAAAGAAATCTGTCTCATTGTAACATCGGACAAGATTTGTTGAAAGCCAATAACCTTGTGAAATGGATATTTATCAGTGAAGGATACAGATTGTGCTGCTAGGAATCAATTAAAAATGTAATACACTCCTGCAATGGAAGTTACCAAACCATCATCACCAAAAAGCAGGTTTACATCATGCATGGACATTTGTCATGAAAAGATCTCCCTCCAGGCTGGGTGTTGGATCTGTTCCAAGCTATTCCACTTTAATATATGGCCTTTTTTCAGCCCCATGGTCAACATGTAAGCAATATTTATGCCATGTCTAGTTAATTAGAATTTTAAAACCCGGGAAAAGAGAACAAAACAAAAACCAAAAACCAAAACAAAAAACAAACAAAAAAAACCCCAAAAAACCCCAAAACAATAACAAAAAAACCCCAAAACAATAACAAAACCCCCCCCATGGTTTGGAAATTTTTGTGTACAAATTGGGAAACAGCTCTCCTGTAAAATGAAAGGTTTACAATCGTCAGCCAGTTATACAGATTGATGCTCTTCAATTTTAATCGTAAGGATTTTTCTTACCCAGCTGCTTTGGGTCTTAATTTTCAAATGTATACCACCACCCATACAGCAGATCTTAATATTCTGTCACACCAGCTGTATGTGAACAGAAAATCCTTGGTCTCACCATTTAAGCATGATACCTAGTCACCAAATAATTTCATATCAGTGATTCAAAAGAACAGCCTGAAATATCAGGTATTCCCCCAATTTAAAAATTCTTTCCAAATTTTAAGACAGATAGCTTTAAAAGTGAACATTTTATCATAATTTTTCCTTCATCATCTGACAACGCTTTAAGGGCAGATGTAATTTTGAGGCCCAAACTAAATAGTGGAGCAGGAGGCTGCTTTGACTTCAAAGACAGCAATAAATGAGCAGCTGAAGTAAAACCACCAAGGTAATTCTGAGCTTAAACTTCTTACTCGGTGCCTTCCTTCTCTAGCTTCAATGGTGACCAGACTCCCAAGAAAGCCATCAGAAGCCTGAGCAAAAAGATGTCATGGTCCAAAGTGCCTGCATGATCCATCTGCTGTAGGCAGCCTGTGATCTTGCTACATTGTTGTCAGTACTTCGGTGCAATTGTGAAATGAGGGATGCAAGGCAGAGCCTTAATTCAGAATTTCACGGCATTTTAAAGTACAAGTCAGAATTTTAATGGTATTTAAACCTTCCTTATTAGTTACACAATAAGTGTCTTTCAGCGAGAGTTCTGTAAAATCCTTCCTGGCGGTCTGTAAAAGAAAGTCAGAGAACTGGAGGTTGAATGCTGGGTATGTGGAGCTGGATCACTGTGCCTGAATGGATGGGAGGAATAAGGAAGTCTGCAAAAAGAACTGCATTAAGCTGTCGTGGGCTAATAAGGGTAGTAGCACAAAATATAAAAAAGCATGTGTTGAATACATTGGCTATGTAGGATAAATTCACTTTCAATTATTCAGTTCTCCTGCTTGTATTTTTTGTTTGTTTGTTTGTAATTAATGAGGTTTGTCTGGCAGGTATGAAAACAAATTTCAGTCCCAAAGTGTTTAGGTTACAAGTCCTAGCTACATCAAGTGAAAATAGACAATCCTACATTTAATGCTTTACATTTTCTCATTCCACTTAAATGAACAAGCTATCTGGAAAGAGCATCAAATATTGCTGCTATTGTTTAGTGGTATTTTAATTTTCTTTTTTGGCCTAATTCCTTTTATACATTCTTAAAAACCATGTGATTGTACATTAATGGCTGCAAAGGTTACCTAAATTAACACCATGGACTAATTTTGTATAAAACAGAGAGTAGGAAGACATCTGTTTTGAAACAGCTTTGTAATATGCTTTTTGTGAGTTCAAATCACATACAGTAATGACCACTTAAGTGAGATCCTACATGCACAACTACTTATTTGCTATAGTACTAAACAATGCATCTATAAAATAGCACCACTGCTTTTGTGCTCTGAGATAGGTTCCTCCTCTCCTCTTCCCTTCAAAATTCAGCCCTATATTAGTGCTTAGTGGATACCAAAGACAAGTGTGTGTTCTTTCCCATGGCAGATGTTATTCAATGTACAACTGTACCAGGTAGCTATTTTATATTTTGCTTGCATCTCCTATGGAGACAGCCATGATAATTTCTTAGGTGTCACTAACTTTGAATTCCAGCCATGAATTTTTAGAATTGTATAACATTATATATATAATTGAGGTAATAAAAACAAACAGTCTAGATTATTTCTCTGGATTTTATTCAGAGGTTAAAAATACACGGTTTTGCTGTACATCATACTGGTTTAGGAGGGATACAGTCTGGAAATAATCACAAATGGAAGACACCAGCTGAGGGGCATATACCTTATATATATGAACCTACAGCAAATGCCTTACTTAAATAGGGAAATATGCCTTTTTACACAGATGTCCTTTCCACGGATAAGTGTGTAAAACCCGCAGATATCTACAGTGGGCAAAATGAAAGTAAACAAACAGAAATACATTCAATTGACAAATTTCTAATGTAAAAGATTTTTGCCATAAACAGTGGAAGGACCAAAGAAAAGCTTCACAGAGTAGGTCCTCCATTGTGGAGACAGGGAGGTAGAGGATTACAATGGTGCTGCTGGGACTCTGTTGTGGTGCAGTCTGTAGTGTGCCTGTTCTGTGAAGCAAGAAAGTATTATCTTTCAAAGAGAAAGCTAGAACGTGTACAGGAACCTTGGGACCTGTCTGCACACATAAGGGAGCTCTGTAAAAGCTAAGATGTTGACAGAAGCTGTGTAGGAAACCTTGGCTAACACCTTCAACCTTTAGACCATCTTCACAAAATTTTTGTTGTCAAGTCTGTTGCCAGTGGAATTTTAAAAGCAATTATTATCAGCCAAGAGCATAATGCTAATTAATTGCCTCAAGAGGACACAATTTTAAAGATCTAATGAAAGATGGAATCCAGTTCACTTATGTCCCACTTGATAGCCCAAGAAGACATGCCTGCATTTCTCACAGAGACAGTGACAAATGTCCAACAGCTTGTCTGTCAGCTGAATAGAACTAATCACTAAGCCCAGTTATGGCAATATCTGCTCATCAGAACCCATCCTGAAAAGCCAGCCCAGGTCTGTCTCTGAGGAACCATTCTGATTCACCACCTAAAAGACAGATTTGGAGGGTGACAGCTGAGCACCAAGACACCTCTCTGCTGCCGTGTCAGCCAACAGAACAGCAGTACCCCATGCCTTCTATACAGCTACTCTGTCACTTTGCTGAGCTCATGTGAAAAAAAAAATACTAGAAATTTTAAAAGTTGCATGTCAAGATCTTGACAAAATACAAGAAAGAAGACTGAGACATTAACATAAATGCAGCCAACAGTACGTGCCCAGCACTGCTTCCTGTGCTATGGGTTTGTTGTTGCTTGAAGCTGAAGTTCCCAGAGATGGGATGTTGGTGTCAGGAAGATGCTGGTGCACAGCCCCAAGGGCACAGCCAGGGCAGGAGAGAGAGCCCTGCCAGTGGGAGCAGAGCTTTGTTTTGAGTGGGGGTATCCCATTCATAACGTTTCTTTTCAGTATTTATTATTTGAAGGATGGATCTGTTGCCAAGTTGGTTTCCCTGGCACACGGAAGGAACCCG
The DNA here is from genome assembly GCF_036169615.1 of Heliangelus exortis. Taxonomy (NCBI): domain Eukaryota; kingdom Metazoa; phylum Chordata; class Aves; order Apodiformes; family Trochilidae; genus Heliangelus; species Heliangelus exortis. Next base: position 18,680,991 of record NC_092429.1, on the reverse strand, counting down.
TGTGCTATGTAAGTGCTGGCACAGTGCTGTGGCTGTGTCTGCCATGTTCAGGCAGAGGACGGGGTCATCTCTGCGTGCAGAAAGATGGTCCTGCTTTCCTAGTGCAAAATGGTTGATATGATTTGCAGGTTTGTTTGAATAAAGCTGGCTAATCAGACTGCTGCTGTGGGCACTGGCTTGTTGTATCAGGCAGGAGGGGACATATTGGTGGCCAATATGCAGACAGGGAAACAGAAGGGCTGTGGATCTTGACTGTGGCAGGCTTCAGCATGTAATCCAGGTCTTGAGTGTCATCAGTATTTGCTAAATGGTCTATTTTTGGAAACAGATGAATTTTTCTCCTTCTTTTATGGGATACACATGAAACCGTGAGTCTAAAACCAGTAGCTTGATGCCTTGTTCAGTGAAAATGGGCACAAGAAAAGCAGTTACTAATTACATGGCAAACTTTTACGTTAAATATTGAAGAAAATAATTCTTTTTCTGTCTAACCTGAGATTAAAGAGCAAAAACAAAGGAAGGTCAAGGTAAGTAATCATAATATACCAGCTACTGTGTATTTCCTTGAGATCTCTCAGGTCTGTACAGAGTGATGACATTTCTCAACTTCAATAACTTCCACACAGAAAGGCACATCATTTTTTCAGGCCTCAGTAAATCATTTAAAATCATAAAGGCTGTCATTATGCAGCCTGTGGGATACAGTTCGACACAAAGTATTTTTCTGCAATTGGGCTTCAATTTCACTTCGGATTTTAGGTGACATAAAGCTCAAAAGGAGCTCCTGGTAATAATATCCCAGAGATGAGATCAACACTTGAGTACATGTTTTGATGACACAGTTCAGAAAATTGAAACAATTATTATTATAGAAGGACCAAGGTGATAAGTACCATGTCATATATGAACAACTGTCAGTCAGACAAGCCCAGAAAGGTCATAATTCATTATATTAATGCCATAAATGTTCTTTAAACTGACATCAGGATGGTAAATTGGGATTCTTGCATTTTTTTAAATCTTTTTTTAAAATTGCTGCTGTTCTTAAAATTCCTTGTATCCAGGGAAGATAACTTTAGTATTATTTTTTCTCTCAAAATTAAGGACTTTATATATTTTGAGCGTAACAGAAACAACTTATTGAACATCCGCATAATTTATTTTTTGATTTATTTTAAAGCAACTGGCTAAAGTGTCACAGCAGAATACAAGGCACAATGAACAGAAGGGGGAAATAACACAATAGTTCCTGTCTACATACTGTCCCCATTGCCTTATTTGAACTGTAGCTGTAGCATCTGCATCATTTCAGTGCCTCCAGGCCTCTTGCCCTCATGCCAGGGTCTGCTCCACCTGAAGAGGGGGGAGCAGAACAGCAGAGGTCGGAGCTCCTGCCCTGGCTGCTCACTGCACCAAGCCAGGGCTGGGCCCTTTTGCAAATCACTCCCTTGACATTCTCCAATTCTTTTCTCTATCAAATATGAACTGGGGTGACACTCGGGGATTTATGTCAGCAGAATGAGAGAGTATAAAACATATTTTATGCCTTTTGTGTCAATGACCATTTTCACACCCACAGAGAGCAGGCAGCTCAATGGATGTCATCAGTGCATGGCCCCTCTGAATTCAGGCTGTCACCACAGACAGGACAGCAGTGTGCTCTCTAATGAGACATTGTTCTTGCCAGCACCAAGGGGTTCTGCATTCATTGATGACCACTTAGGAGCCAGGAGCACATTGTTTTCATCTCACTTAAATCTATTCGCCGAGCACAGCCTCTCCAGGGAGGTAACCTCTGAGCCAGCCAAAAACCTCATGTCCACACTTGGATTCTGGCCTTTGGAGGAATGGTATGGTAAACTCCTGAAATGCAAGAGGCATTCAAGGTAAGTTTTCATGTCCCACACAGAGTCCAAAGAGAAAAGAAGGGTAAGTGCTTCTGGAAAGTGCTGTGCTGTATTTACTGACCACGTCAAACGAGAGCTTTGGTTTTATGTCAGATTTCAAATGCTACATTTCCAGCAGACTTGTGCTGGTGTGCGGGTCTGATAGTGTTGATGCAGGCAGGAGACAGCTGGCACTGAGTCACTGCACCACTCCCTCCAGAAGTCAGCATCCCATCACAATGCTGATCTAGTCTGGCTTGTAAAAATCATTGATCTAGTCTAGCTTATACAATCTACGAGTAAGCCATGTTTGTACCATGCAGGTAAATGTTCAAAGGGAAACCAATATGGGCTAAATTGAATTGTACAAGGTAACTGCAAATTGTTACTTCTAGTGAGAGCATAAAGCCTGGAACCACGGGCAGGAAAATATATTTACAGACTATCAAATTATCTTGGGATAATAGTATAATGCTTTTCACTGCTGCACTGTGTGTTCTGATAGCTGAGCGAATAATACTACAGCCGGAAAGGCCTCCGAATTTCAAAGAGATTTCATAGGCAGAGTGCTTCCACAGGGGAGACTGGATTATCTGTATTATTTTGGGGTAATACTAAAAAAAACCCCAAAAACATGAAAAAGGATTTATTTTTGTGACTCAGAACTACATAGAGTAACATCTTATGACTAAAAAAAACCCTCAGACAATTTGTCTATTTTGAAACATAATCTGCAAAGTGCCTCCCTGTTCATATGAGGTTACTTCTCTCTGTTATTGCAACAAATATTCTTTTTGATCAAATGTGTTTTTAGAACTGGCACAGACAAATCGAGTAGCTAAGCAACTACAGTGGTTTACATGCACAAGTGCTGTTTCAATATAAATTTTTCCAAGCACACTTTTAGAGACAACAGAATGCCCTTTGAAATTTTGGAACTAAAACTATATACCATTGTGTATTTGTGATGCCTGCAGAAGTGTATTAAACCCAAAGTGCTTTTATGATGCTCCAAGGTATACCAAAAAACATTAATTTCAGCAAAGCTGGGAATGTCCCCAGATTTACTTACGAATACATATTTCTTATATCCTGTATGTTAACTGCAGTTAATATAGCCTTGGTCATTGAGGATAATCCACAGAGTAAGCCTATTAGGTGAGATTTAGCATCTCCATTTTTCTGCTCACATCTGCCTGCCTGACATATGTAATCTGCCTGGATGTCACAGTTTACATCCTATTTTCATTGGAGGATAATGAAGCTCGATCGGTGTCTTCAGCTCCTTCTCACTCTTTCTAAGAAATATTTCTGCTTGTCAGCTCTTTCTTACAAGCACTTTCTCTTTGGTGTGTTCTTTAGCTGGGTCCTCTGCTAAAGGTTGTGTACATGCAAGGCTTTCAGGAAAACATACAATTTCTCTCTCTCTCTCTCTCTTTTTTTTTTTTTTTTTTTTTTTTTTTTTGTGGAACCAGAAAATGTTTCTTCAAGAACATTAAGACAATAAAAGTGATGTAGTAATTTCCTAGACTGAATTTTCTGTACTTCCTTCTCTCACAAAGCTCTGGCATATCACTATTTTAACAGCAATCAGTCAGCAGTAGCTTTCTGAAGACTTATGTTTCCTTTTAATTCTTACAAAACTGAACTGTAGGCACTTCAGTAGTTTTAGAACAGCTTTGTCCAAGAGGTAAATTAAAATTAGGGAAAATTAGACTATTTCTAATGAGCTAGTTATTACAGTGAATAATGATGATTATTGGTTCTGCTTTATAAAACTGTCAGCCAATGCTAAATATATATTAAGTGAAATTACATTACATTTCTATCAAATCAGAAATTCAGTGCATTGCTTTCCCACAAACCCTGGGCATAATGAAATGTTAGACAGTACTTCTTTTTCCAAATAGGATGAAAAGTGGAGCACCAAAGGGGGAGGAAGAAAAGAAGGGGGAAGCTATGAACATGTTGCTTCTACCTCACCTTCTCTTTGTAGGGCTTCATCTAAAGGGTATGTTTTTGTGGAATATTTTGATAAGCTGTATTTGTCTTACAGAAAAAGTGTTTACTGCAAATACCATAGCAGTTTATTTTATAGATTCTGAGATTACACAAGCATTAACAACTTCATGACTAGATATGCACCTATACCAATTGATCTGGTAAACTGGGCATGGAGACAAGCAAATCTTCCTGTGGTATACATTGAACACAAGTTTTCCTATATAATTTTTTTTTTGAGAGTACTATTGCTCTTACAAACAGCAATGTATTATCTTAAATGAGGATGACAACATTGTTAATAAGTCAGAGAACATGTGGTTATAAGGTTTTTATCATGGTTTGAAACATTTCCTCATCAACAAGATTTCTCCTTTTATGAAGCCCATTTTGTAGAGTTCTATAAACAAGGTTCAACAGTCACAATTTCATTAGCATTATATTGTTACCATGGTAATATAGTTCCGATTCAATTGATGGGCTTTTCATCCTGGGCTTATTATAGAATTGCTCTTCCTGTCAAAGATACATCCATATGGAAATAGCAAACAGACCTTGTCATCTGAACACAAGCAAAAAATTTAATTGTATGCGGATTTGAATAGGAACGTATCATGTTATTGGCATAAGACCCAGAAATCATCAGAGATATGACAAAAGTTACTAAACATCATACATGGCAAAGTCACACTCCAAAATTAGGAAAATTACTCGCATTGTTTGCTGCAGTATCTGAGCTTGTTATCAGAAAAGCACTTGGCTCTGCTGTGATCATTCTCTGTAATGCTGCTGGGGGGGCACAGTGCTGCAGGTGGTAATATCAAAGGAAGAAAAAGCAGTACCAAATGCTAAAGAACAAGATGTGAGCAGAAGTCCTCTTCTGTTTGCATGCTCTGCAGTATGTTTTGGAGAAATTGCTGCCAAACACAATGCTTTGGTTTCTCGGTCTGTAAAACAGGGATAATGACTCCTCTCCCCCTGTGTGGAGCACCTGGCATATACCCAGTAACAAGTAATAGCTGGTACTGCTAAACATTGTTATTAAGTAAAGTAGCAATGTTTTTAACAGCTCCAAGAAAATACACTGCACAGCTCTGCAATTTGAGAAATGTCACTGGGAGAATCTGGACTCACCCAGGGAAGCACAGAAGAGTTTGCAGACTGAGCTGGCAACAGAATATACACACTTATGGAGGAAAGATACATCATTAAAAAATCGTGACTGTCTGTAGTTAGTTGTTTTTTTTTCTTAAAGAGTATTTTAGGTTATGGAGAAGTATTTGCAGCAGTCTGAATAAGGAGAGCAACAATGCAATATAAAGCAACAGTGGGATAGCTTTTTTATTGTATGTTGAAACATTTTATAGTATATTTTCACTGTTTTTTGATTGTTTTCTATTTAGATAAGCAATATCCTGTTCCATCCTGACACATAATGTTCAGTCTATCATTTCTTAGCTTAATCATGTTGTGCACTGTGCAGCAGCAAGGGTAAATTACAGACAGGATAATATTCAGTATAATCAAAGATGTGTTCTATTTTACATGATAAGTTTTGTCTGATTTACAAAGGCTGTATCTTCTCCAGCTGAGCAAGTAAAGAGAGACCTCCACTTGCAGATAAAAAACACCTCAAAGGAGAGACTTCTTCACTAGGATCCTGTTAATACAAATGAACATAAACATTGCTACCACTGTTATCTATTTATTTACTTTTACCATGATGTGGCCAGAGGACCCAGCTGAGACTGATTCCTACATGTGCTAAGCACAGCAAAACCACACAAAGACACAGTCTCCTCTTCAGACAATTTATAAGTTTAAGCACCATAAGAAAGACCAGAAAGGAAAGAAAAATAGAGGGAGACATCTTAAGCAACTGACTGAAGGTCAGAGAATGTTGGAAGCAGAAGCAGAGCAGCTCTCCATTCCCTCCATCAGGATGCCTGTACTGCTGAAGCAGGGAGGTGTTTGGAGGTGTCATTCCCAAGTTATGAGGGTTCAGACTCTGGCTTGTACATGGAGTCATGCTTTCTGCCCTAATTTCAATGGCTGCATCTCTGTTGCTGAGCAGGGGAAGCCTGAGGCAAAGCTTAAAGTCAGCTGTGCAGCTCACCCATGCTACCTATTAAAACACCTTCAAGCTGGCTCCAGGGCAACCCTGTTAATCCTACCAGGGACAAAGGCTCAGGAATACCCTATGTTTTTGAGCATGTTCAAGGGCATCAGGGTCAGGGTACCTGAGAGGGGAATATTAATGGGCTTCAACACCACAACCAAGGCAATAGGGATCAGGCTTTCTTCCTCTGCAGTAAGGACTTCCAAATCCAAGCCTGAAGAGATGGAGGGAGGAAGGAGGAGAGGAGATTTTGATCACAAGAGCAAAAATCAGTTTGCACTGGAATTTGGAGGCTTTGATCAGGAAGAAATACTAGGTATTAGATGAGGAAAGCATTGGCTTGGAGGTTTTCTTGCTTTTTTCCTCTCTCTCTTTTAAAAATCCATACAATGTAAAACTGTTAAACTCTGGGGAAAGAAACATTCATCTTCTGATCAGTAAATACTTCCTTTTGCTGTATGGTGCCCGCCTGCTGACTTAACTGTTGTTGCAAGCTTTAAAATGCTTCCAGGAAATCTCATTAAATTTATTTTTTTTATATGTGTATTATTATTATTAGAGAGCCTGAAGAGAATTTAAAATAATCCCAATTTAACTTTTCAATAAAAACTCCAAATAATATGCTCGAGCATGTATTTGGTCTCAGATACGTATCTGATAAAAATCTCTGATAAATCTCTGATCTGATA